>NC_141542.1:73671346-73822692 GCF_021556685.1 Rattus norvegicus
AAAGGTCAGCTACACTCGGAGGTGTCTTAACCCATGGCCCAGGTCGAGGTGACCTTAGGACTTTAATGTCCGCTGTCTCATCACTAGTGTTTTCAAGCCATCTCTGGTTTTGTCCATGTGGCTAGGCTATAGCACCCAGTAGGAAGGCACGTTGGACTCCCAGGCCTGAGAGGCTATGTGAGTGTATACAGGAAAGTCAACAGGAATTCAAAAGCACTCCTCTTCTCGGATTCTTCTTTTTTTAATCTCAGTAAACAATCCAACAAGCTAGCTTGAAAAAAAGTACGGATCACGAAAATCTCAAATAATTTTGAACTAATATGAAACATACAGCTAAGTGCAAACTTCATCTCCTTGGAATTACTTTATACATGAACATGAGTTAGCCCTGGACAGAATACTTTTCAGTGTTTGTAGATAAAATAAATAAATAAACTTCCCTAAAGAATAAAGCAAATTAGTCTATTTGAAAAATCTGTTGAAATCTGTTGTCACTGAAATATTTCTCTGCTTTGTATCAAAGTGTGAAAAGCTTAAAAAATGTTTAATTCACCAAACAGTTTTTAAACTTTTTTTTAAATTTTTTTTAGAAAAAGTCGCACAGGCATTTAAATCTAAACATAGCGAGACAAAAGAAGATCAAAGATCTACCAATGGACAAGTGATAAACATGGACTCAACTCTGCGTAATTCACACAAATTAGTACGCTGTGGAATGAGGGTCTGCTCTGGGTCTTTTCTTTGTGCAGAGTCGGGGTGGGAAGAGTGTGGTGGCCTTCGTACAGGCACTCCATAATGAAAACAAGATCTCTATAACATGACTGGGGATTGGCCCAATGCACAGATGTAAGGAAGGCTTGCAGCAGCTCTCCCTGCTCTGACCCCAGACACCTCCTGACTCACTGTGATCTGGAAGGCACAGGCGAAAAGCCAGCTCTCTGCAGACTCCTGAGCCATAGATTCAGGGTTTTGTTCTGAAGATAATACAATGGCACAACTGGTTCCCATGTGCTAATTATTATTATTAAAGATAATAAGTATTGGGTATAATTATTAAATATCATTATTATTAAAAATAATAATACTCATTAAGAATTGTTATCATTAAAGATCTTGGTAATTATTATTAAGCCCAACACGTCTCACCACACCGCACTTGGGACAACCCTTGACTCCATCGTTACTCTCCACAGAAACTCATCCATAGTACAGATTCATGGAAAATGCAAGGTAGCAGTGAGGCAAGCCAAATCTTAGGCAAAGAAGGTGACTTAGTGTAGGGCTTCAGTGCTGTTTTCCTTGGTTACCATCCCTAGTCTATGAAATGTTTATTATTTATTTGTTTGTGGGAGATTATCCCCAAATATATTTAAGATACATAATGAATAATACAAATTAGATGTTTCCCACATTATCTTCCCACACTCATTTGTATAGCATTTATTGATTGTACCTACTATGTGTCAAGTATCACCCATCACTCCATAGATACAGGTAAGAACAAGTCTGCTATGGCTTCTGCCCACACTGTAGCTGGAAACATTGTAAAACCTTCCTGAGCAAGCATAATGTCATTTTATACAACCCATCCAGGAGAGCCCTTCCCGGCAGGGAATAGCCCCATTTAGACCTTTTAACTCTTATATACTGGTATATGATCTTTGTCAAAGGAAGCAGGCTCGTTGCTACTTCTAGTGATTTAAGCATATGCTCACACACAGCCACACAGCCCGTAGTGCCACAAGCTGCCTCACCACTAATACCTGTGTCTACAGAGGTTTCAGTGCTGAAAATCCATGTGCCGTTCCTAATGTCAACATGTACATGACACACATCTGGGGAGCACAGATAAGGCCTTCGAGTGAATCTAGCTGCTCTATGAGCTAGCATTCACCCATGACTAAGTGAGCCTGGAACTGGCTGAGAAGGTCCGATTAATTTGAAAGTAACATTACAACCAGTTAAATACAAAATACAAAATAAAATCTGAGGCATCCGTAACATGTCCTGTAACTCTCAAAATAGGAAAACTATTTCCTAAACATTTGAGTTTGTGACTGAGGGGGGCGACCGTTGGCCAGCACAACAGCAGTGCTTCCTTCTAGCCAAAAGCAACTGCCAATCCCCTCACAACCTATCACCTACCTAAAAAATAAGATGGCTCAGGGGATGAGTGCTTGCTGTAAGAACAAAGGCCAGAGGTCAGATACCCAGCACAACAGTAAGCCACATACCGTGGCACATGTGTCTGAGTGCAGCGGTGGGGGCCAGGAAACAGGAAGCCCTGGGCTCACAGTCAGTCAGCTTAGTCAAAACAGTAAGCTCCTGGCTCAATAGGATACCCTGCTTCAAACAGTAAGGTGGGAAACGACAGAGAAACACCCGCTATGCATGCACGCGCACACACACGCAAACGCACACGCACGCACACGCACACGCACATGCACAGGCTCACAGACTCATACACACAGACAGGCTCATAGATAACATAAAAGGTCGTATTCCATCCTTAGAAAAATTAATCCTTTTACTAGTACTTGATTGATTCAACAATTATGGTCTTACCATAGGATTCAATTCTTACCAGAAAAAAAAAAAAAAAAGATAAGAAAGACTGATACAATTACCAAGAGAAGTGATAAAAATAAGCGAAAAAATAGGCAATTGGTGTAACTGAAGTGAAAATTAAGGCATGGGACTCAGAAGCCTTTGAGAGCAGGTCTTCCTGGGGAAGCACACAAAGGGCAAGAAGGAGTGTGCACCTCACAAAGAAGTAACTCCTCAGCGGGTCCCACTGCTGTCCTCAAGCAAAAGAAGAAAAGAGAAAACAGCAGGTAGGGTATTTACAAAAGGCTTCGAAAATAAAGGTAACAGTGGAAGGGTAAAGTAAGTCAAAGAGAAAGCAGCAGCCTAAAGCTAAACACAGCTACAAGTGTTACGGTCACAGAGAAAGACAAGGAAAGAAACCCGAGGGCGGGAGCCCGCATTTGAGCTTACAGCAGGCGTTATTTCTCTTTATTGTTGCACAGACCCATTTCCAGATGATCAAGTGGAGAACTTTGGACCTTTTGATCATAAGCCTTGTTAAGCCTTTTACAATTGCTGGAGGTAGGCAGGTAGTTTAATCTGAAGACAGGCACTTGGGCCTCAGCCATTTACTAAAAATCATGACAAGTTCAGGCAAGCAGGACATATGCTGTCCTCTGTCATCGCAGACAGGAAACAGGGCTCTCTCCCCTAGAGAAGTGTGCTTCCCTGCTGTCATCTGTTAGGACACTGAAACGGCCATGTTCATTGTCACACAGTTCTAAAGAGCCATGACTGCAGCCACTGTAGCACCAAGGCCACGTGAACAGACGGGTGCGAAGATGGTTAGATGTTATGAAAAGCCCTGGGGTGGAAGGCAGGCGGCCCTGGAGTCAAACAAATCCTGTTCCTGTCATTCTCTGTCGCCTGAGTCACTGACTGTTCATAACGTACGTGGAGCTCTCCAAGACTCAAATTCTCCCAGATAAAACGCAAACAGGGTGTGTGTGTGTGTGTGTGTGTGTGTGTGTGTGTGTGTGTGTGTGTGTGTACATGTGCACATGCAATACATCTAGGTCATCTGAGATGTGGCTCTCAAACAATGCTACCTAGTTTTCTTTTTGAAATATGAGTGTTAATGCCATTTTATAGATGGGGGAAAAAACAATCATTTCTTCATCACTTTTCAGTAAGCAATGTATATGACACTAAAAAAGTATTTCTTCAAATAAAAATAATACTAATAGTGATTGAATAACCTATCACTGAACGACCTAATGAAACTAGTAATCACTGGATGGTTTATTATACAAACATGAATAACTGACAGCATTCAACATGCCCTATAGCAAAAAGCACGGCCTTGGGTGTCTCCTCTTCAACTGAGACATGCTGTTAAGTATAAAATACACTCGATTTTAATGATTTACTACCAAAGGAAAAAGCAACAAAACTAAATGTATTATAAACATGTTTTTAGAAAATGAATTGCATGTAGAAATAATATTTGAACAAACTGAATTAAATGCATTGTTAAAATTGCTATGTTTCTTTAGCTAGTTTTAAGTGGGGCCGTTAGACATCACACGAGTGCCTTATATTTTTCTGTGAGATGACATGCCGCTGTAAGCAGTCTGCCAAATACAGACACACACAATGGTTTTTCCGTACACAAAAAGAATTCACTACAAACTGATACCGAGACAAGTACGCAGTTACCTCGACTGACCAGGGCACTTCTGGCCCCACCCCTCAGAGGTGAAGATCTTTCCCTTGGGTTCTAGATCTTAGGTGACTTTAGAACAAAAACCATTCTCTGTTTAACCTCTCTTCTACAGGAAGCAAACCTTAGGCAGCTAGCTACGTGTGATTCCTAACTCTGGTAATCCTACATCTTTACTAAGCTCTCCCACCTCCTTTTCCTGGTCCAGATCTTCAAGGAATGCTCCCATGCTGGCATGGACAAAGGAGGAACTAGTATATTTATTCTCCAGCTCTCTGAGTAGTTAACCTCAGCTAGGAGAGAAGGAAATTAGGCCAGAAGCGCTGGATCTTCACAGCCAGAGATTGCCACCTAAAGCTGGGGTAGAATCAGCCTGCCCATCACAGTACAGGCTGGTCCACCATGTAACCTTCACTTTTTCCTCATGTTTACCACAGGATGTTCTCATTGACCTCAGCTAATAAATTAAGGGTCTGAAAGGGCCAGAAAGTGATACAGCCAAGACAGAGCAGCAACTCAGACCATTTAAATCCCACATTCTCCTTTGAAAATAATATCCCAGACTCCACCCACAGGGACCTGACAACTTTCCCTTTTCACTAACAACCCTCCCTCCAAGAGGCCTGTGCTACAAGATCTGTGAATTTTATGTATATATATTTTTTGAGGACTCCCATTTGTGAGGTCAGTGCTAGGCCTGAAATAACTTCAGAAGTGACCTTCGGTTCTCGGGCACTACAGACAAAAGAGAGAAAACTCTCACCCACCCACCGCTGGAGGGCTGGACTCCACCCTCATCCTGACCCCTTTGTCTTCTGAGTTCATTCTTGGAACTGCCACCTGAAGGACAGTAGTTAGTCTGAGGTGACAGCAGGCCTGCCTTTATCCTCCCTGGGGCTCCTAAAACCCACCCATTTCAGGAATGAAGGCAGCCACAGGACCACACCTTGGTCTATCCCGTGTTATCACCTAAGATTCCAGAGTAAAAGAAGACTCAAGGGCCTCTCCTATTCTTTGCATAATTTGAACCTGAAGCAAAGTACCACATTCCACAACCTCCATTATAAATAAATCCTGCACCAAGCCCTAGAAAGATGGACGGAATTTAGGAAGCAGACTTAATACAGTCTATTCCCCTGAGACTGGGCAAAAGATGTTTTTCCTATTACAATTTACTAGAAAATGAAAGTATTTGTTCTCTCTCTCTCTCTCTCTCTCTCTCTGACAGACACACATGCATACAGAGAGAAAAAGAAACACACACACACACACACACACAGAGAGAGAGAGAGAGAGAGAGAGAGAGAGAGAGAGAGAGAGAGAGAGAGAGCGCGCAGGAGCAACTCGATATTAATTTCTATCCTTTTATTCCTACCCCAAAACAATAAAGCAAATTTGAGAGCCAAGAATCACAACCAGAAACAGACAACAAAATTGAAAATCATTTACCTCCTGGTTGGGACTACAGACAAAATTTCAGAAAGAACCAATTGTGTCTTTCCTAGTAGCTTGCCTTGGCCCTGTTCTCACCTTCCCCTCTCTCTCAGGCCCAACTTTCTGAGATTAAGACAGCCACATTCCAAACCCAGCTGCAGCACACTCCCCCTCGGGGGCTGAGGTGGAAACTTTCTGAGATTAAGTGATAAAAAGATGTGACACTTTAGGGGTGGGGATATAGCTCAGAGGTAGAACGTTTAGCAAACCTGTACAAGGCCTACAGTTCAATCTCCAGCAACATTTGTTTAAAAAAAGAGAGTACATTTTGCCATGGAAAGGTCTACCTCTCTTCCTCTAATGGAGAAGACACAGTGTAAAAAGAGCATTCCCGGTCCTTCTGTGAACCTCAGATATACTCACACAAATTTAAAATGGCTACTCCTGCACTGCAGGCTGTTAATGCTATGGGACCACTGTACGCACTCTGTGGATGACTGGAATGTTCATGGTATAACTGTACCTTCATATTTCCTTCCAGATAAGCTTAATTGGGGGCAAATGTCAGATAGTGTCTAAAAAAGTAGAAAAGATATTTTAATCACATGTAAGGGTAAAAGAAGTGTGTCACTTGAGCATAAGGGAGTCACCCAAAAGTTCGCAGGGCAACCCTTGAGGCTCCCTCATGATTCCAGCTGACTGGCTGTTGATTTCATCTGACCCTCACACAGAGGTGTATGACAACAAGGTCTACAGAGGGAGGGCCACTGTCAGCTCTAAAGAAACAAGCGAAGCCATAAATGAAAATCTGATTTCCTCTCCACTGTGACTTCGGATTGAACATGCGTGCGTGCGGCACAAATGCACACACACACACACACACATGCACACACACACACACACACACACACACACACACACACACACCAGTCCCCAAATAAAGTTTCAACAATAAAATCTCTTAATGCATCCCCCAGCCTCCCACTGTCTGGGGACACAGGTTAAAAATGAGTCAATAGCTTACTCTCAGAGTTATCTGTGGTAAAATCAGACGCTTTTTCAGCCCCAACGCTGACCCTAACCTTAGAAATGAAGTGCAGGATTAGACCAGGAGAAGTGAGGTAAGGAGAGTGAGCGCTGCTTCTCGGAGATTCAATGGGAGCCTCAAAATAGACAGAAGGACCAGTTGTAGGGTTTACATACACCTGCTTCAGGCCTGTCCTCAAGTTTAGGAATCATAACTCACTCTGAAATCATGACTGCAGAATGAAGGGTAAATGTTCTCTGCTTTAACCTCTCGGAAATTCAGTGGCAGGCTCCAGTTAGAAGGCAGTTTGAAACCACAGCTTCATAGGAGCCCAGGAGGCATGGCTGTGCTACCGTCCCTAAATAATAAAGAAGGAGCTCCACCTGGGACCACTGCCGAGGCCTCAGAACTAAATCCCTAATCCCCGGATGTCAGCAACAGCTGGCCTGCAGCCATCCCCACTCTGCCACACCCCACCTCAGAGCCTGACTAGGGGATGTCCAAAATAAACAGTGGTTCAGTTTAACCAAATGCTAATTCCACTTAGACGTTAATCACCTTCATTAATAAGCAGCGTGGACTGTTCAGCCCTGTGGCCCCTAAACCCCAGTAAACACCAGGTCATAAGCAGTGCTTTCTAGGAAAGACATGGATGGACACATGGATGCAGGGGCTGGCTTTCCCTTGGGCACAGGAAGCTCGCCAGACCATGGTGAGGTGATGCATGTCCACAGTGGGCAGACTGCTGGCATATCAGCAGAAGGCACTGTGGTGGATCCTGTTTAAGCCTGCAACACTCCGCTCCCGAGCTACAGACACTGGCTCAGGTTCGGAGAGGCAGTCGGTCTTCGGGACCACGGCCTACACTGCAGGAAAGCATCTCCTCTACGTCTGGCTATGACAGAACAGCTCGAACCCACAGCATATTGCTGGAAGATGATTACTTCAACACTGAACAATGGAAAGTTCTTTTCACGGTTGCTGAAGTGTGTCCATCAAAAGATTCAACTGATGTATTAAAAGTGACTGTGGCACATTTCAATATTGGGATTCTTGTCTCCTGACAAAGTACAATTTGTTACTGCAGGTTTCTGACAGGGTGGATTTTAAGACATATTTACGAGGACACACGTTTGTCTTGCTCCCTTCTCAATACCCTATCTGCATAAGCCATTCACCAGAGCTCCTCAAAAGAAGGGAGTCCATAAAAACTGTCCCTATACTTTTTGCTTCATTATTTCGGGTTTTGAGCTCTGGCTAAATATTATTTTTAATCTAATTCAAACAATTTTTTAAAATCTTTGATTAATTTCTCCCGTGTAGTGTTAAAGAAAGTTTAACTGTGTTGTGGTTTTCGAGCAAGGAATTAATAAAGGAATCAAGTGCTCACTCTCGGTAAGACAGGACTACCTGTATTTCTAGTGGGAATATTTCACAGCACAAGCATGTTTCCTTTGGGGAGTTTAACTCAAAAAAATTATTAAAAATTGAGATCAAACACTGGTGCAAAGCCTCAAAGGAAATCATGTGAGAGTGGAAAGATTTTTATCGAATGAAACCTGAAAAGTAAAGTTTTTATATTAAAAAAAAAAAAAAAAAGGTTTCTCCCTCATAAAAGTAAATCCTATGTTTGGGGTTTGAACAGTAGAACATTTATGGATATTTAACAAGAACTTTAAAAAAAAAGGGGATCACTGTAATTTAATGGATGCAGAGGCCACAGAGCTGCATCTCAGTGGCCAGGCAACCAGCACCCCCTTTCCTGGACCCTCACCCTCATCTCCATCAAATGCCTGTGGAGAGGGAAGAGAGGGAGCAAGCCCCCCAGAAAGCTCTGACATGGGGAGGGAGGGAAGAAGGAGACCAGAGATGGCTGAAAGCTCACATCACAGGAGGGGCATCGTCTGGCTCCCTCCGGGGCCATGAGCTCTGGCTTACAATGTGGAGGTCATTATTACTGTGACTGAGACGAAGTTAATAAACACAGACCAGAGAAACAGGGTCTGATGAAATACTTCCCTGACACAACCTTTTAACTATGCACATGCCAGGGTAATTGATAGCAATTAGTTAATAAAAATTGCATTGTTTCTGTAGTTCTAAGATGTCCTCTTTATACTCTATGTATTTCTAAAAGAAAACATTAACTTTGATTATTTTTAAAACTAGAGAAACTGTGAAAGCCACCACCTATGAAGCCCACTGAAATCCTTGTTGCTTTGTTTCTTCTGAGGGATGTTTTTCACCCTATCACCCTGGGTAGCCTGGTACTTACTAGGTAGACCAGGCTAGTACCCCAATGCTCCTTCTTGAAAAAAAAAAAAAAAAAAAAAAAAAAACCTTGAGTAGTCCTCCTTCCTCTGCCTTGGAAGTGCTAGGATTACAGCAGATGCCACCACATCCAGCTTGACAATAATATTTCCACCCTAACTGTGGTCAGTCAAAGGCTGCCAGCCAGTCAAAGAAAGAATGTGATTCCATTCTTTTTAACCTAAGTATTTCTAAAGTCTAAGATGATTTGTTTCCTGAATTAAAAAGTGAGACATCCTTGTCCTAAACAAAATATGAAATTCTACCTTCTTCCAAACAAAGAACTTTAAACTGGGGGTAATTCCAGATATGTACATCTCAAAGATTTCACTTCCCCCAGACTACTAGATTTATAAATTCTTTCTTTTCTGAAGTCATCCCTAAACCTCACGCCGCTGAAGTACTTTAGCATGCCACACCTCGAGGCTATGGTTTCCAAAGAGTTCTCATCTCACATGAATAACACAAAATAAAATAGCCAACAGACAAGGCAAGCATTAAGGAGGAAAGGATTTCCTGTGGGGTTAGCTTATAAGCATAAGGGCAGGTTTGTGGGCACACTAAAGCAGGGTCAGGGCAAGAGCAAGCATTCTGTCTCTGAACCACCGCTGTCAAATCTGGATGAGCGAGAAGTGCTCAGACAAGCTCCTGTGAATGGGAGTTCATCTCCCTGTTTTGTTAAGAGCAGGACAGACAAACAGATCTACTTTCAAGACTAAGCCTGCGTTTATTCAACATAAGGCTGGCAGTGAGGAAGGTGGCTTTCCTAAGAGGTCCTATCAGAGAAGCAGAGAGCAGAGTCCCAGAAGCCTCCTTTCATGGAAAGGAATTGTCTCTCTCAACCTTGCTTTCAAGGTATACATCAATCTTCAATATAATTATGTTTGACAGAATAGAAGCTCTGGCAGTTAACTTGTTTACAATAAATGCTTAGTTTGGGAACATGGACTGTATTTCAGTCTTACAAATATCAAACACAAACCTACAACGGTCCCATTATGAGGCTGAGAATTATTCTGCTATAAATCTTTTTATTGGAGGGCCAAGGGATTTACTTTGCAGCTTGTTTTCCACTAACCACTGGAGCAGCAGTAAGAGAGGTGCATTGGTATCCTGATGCTGTGCTAATTGGGATCCCATACATTTCTATCAGACAGTTCACAGTCATCCTGAATATTCAGGTTGACTCTGGTTTCCCATGGATAGTCTCACCAAAGGAGAGACCCCATCATTCTCCTCAAAATCTCTTGGGAACTAGTGATCATTGGCAGATTGTCAATGGTGAGCTCTCATTTGGGATTGGGGGGGCTGGGGGTATAAGTTAAGCATAAAAATGTGCTTAGGGCACAAACTTGCTGGTTGCATGAGCCCGTAAATGGAATTAGTTGTGCTGAAAATTACCTAGACATTCATTTGAGAGGGACAGAAAAAACTCAGAATCACCTTATTTACTCTTGAAAAATGACTTTACCTGGGTCTTCAACAGGGAATAACCACCATGTCCGGAACAATCCGTTCTCCTTCGGCTCCCTCAACAAAGGACTCCTTGACACCATACTACCAAATCCAAAGGACAGAAACTTGTCTGAAGATGCCTTCTGACCTGATGAGGGCAGCTGTCAAACACACCCGGCTCGGGCCACTTCTGTCCCCAGAGGGACTTCTGGGCCATGGACCACACATGTCACTGACACTCTGGGAACTTGCTAGCTTTCATACCAAGATAACCCGTGTCCTTCCCCCTCCCCTTCCCCTTCTATGTGACCGGATGTCTATAGCAATCCAACTCTAACGCAGTATCACCATACAGAGGAGACTGTCTTAGAAGAATTGGGTGGAAGTATGTTTTCCAAAATAAGGTGGAAAAGGCCATTGTTTCAGACAGATTCGATTTTCTTTTCTTTCAGTCAGTGTTAAGATTGCAGGTAACATAAATGAAATAAACTGATGTCTTAACTCTCAGCTTCTAAAACAGTAGTCACTGATTCATGGGGTTCACGGTTTCACACACTGGTGAGAAAGAGAGAAGAAAATATTTGCACTGCATTAGTGGCTTTGCATATCTTTCCTATTCTTTCCAAAAGCACTTAGTTTACGATGTGAACTAATGGAAAATTGCTTAATTCGCCTAAAATAATCATTCCATTTTTAAAATTAAAGATATACACTCTTAAAACCCTGACTACTTAATTGCTATTTGCTCAGGAGAAGAGGGGGAAACTTGGAGAAGGTGGTTGCATGAAAGAAATGCCACTTTTTACTGTAGGACAAAAATCCCCTTGGAGGCACAGGGAGGTGATGCCAAGTTCCACCCCAGAATTAATGTTTAGGTTCAAACTGTAAAGCCCAGAAAAAAACAGAACCACTAATAGACCCTTAAAGCTCAGCCCTGTTGGGTTATGTGAATGTAAAGGTAAAAGAGCCTTTCCTGACAAAGGTTTAATTGAGGTGCTATTTAATGAAGGTGCTATTAACTAAACCGTCTGCATGGATAAACACACTAAGCTTTTTCGGATTATTCAATATAAATTCCCTCCTGAAGGGATGATCCCTGGGCTGGCCAGAGTTTCTGGACCTTCCGTCACAGGATAAAACACCCACCTAGCCTTTATGATACAGCTCACAGAAAGATCTTTTCAAGTAATGGCACCTAGAAAATGTTTAACAACTGATTTAAAAAAAAAAAAAAAAGGCCCTTCTAAGTGTCCCAACTGAGTACAAGCTTGGGCTGTAACTGTGCTAGGGGCATCCAGTGCTTGAGCCTTAGGCTTCTCTTCCAGAGGCTGCTGGCTGGCCTTACTCCACTGTCATGGTCAGGTTTTCAGGAACTGTGACGGTTCCCAGTAAGAAGCGTGACCCAGAGTGAAAACTTAGCCAGTGATCTTGGCTGCTGTTTGTTGCTAACCCACAGAGAAGTTTCAAAGTGTGGACTGGGGAACGACTGATGCCAGCCCAGTCCAGCCCAGCCCAACAAGGTTAACAATTATGGAGATGTGGGGCATGATATGTGCTCCTTTAGTCCCACAGACAGGTTGATGTTTGAGGCCAGCCAGAGCTATGTACTGAGAACCTGCCTCAAAATTAAAAAAAAAAAAAGACAAATGGATATATGCAATAGTTTACAGGACGCAGAATGAGAGCCAGATGCTCTGTGTTCAAGTGACAGTCTTAGCTCTCAGCTTCTCCCAGAGTGACAAGAGGATAACATGAGGATGAGGAAAGTCCAGGTTCTCCTATGTGCAGGGGAGAAAACAGGTATGGGTGGACCTCAACCTTCTCTCTCCAGTTTAGCCTCCTGAGGACTTTGGGAAGGTTTGCTGCCTGGGACCTCACCTAGCTCTTACCCATGACAGACAAGCTGTCATTTCTGTGGGCATTTATCACCACAGGCTAGAAAGGGGGTCACTCACACCTCCAGTAGAACTCAAGAAAATGTCACACGCTACAATGCGAAGTGCACCCTTATGGTGCCTGGGCACACAGTCCCACGGGCTTTTTGTGAACCTCCCAGGGAAGGAGAGCCTGTGCAGATCTCGGCTAATAAACACCACAGAAGACTAGAAGCACTCTGGTTATTCTGTATCGTCTTCAAGTCTAAAAATTTGTACACTGTGTGACAGGTCCACCTCATTTTTCTTAATGATGTTTTTATTATTCCTTCACTCAATTAAAGCAGAAATGGATATTGCATCTTCTGACTGTATAATTGTTATTGTAATCTGTTTTCGATCACTGCTTGGAAATGGGTCCAAAACAACATAAACTCTCTACTGCCTCAGAAGACAAGTCATTTTCTTTTACTACGACACTTAAAGAGACATTTATCATGTGGCTCTCTTACCATCTTTGGATTATGACAAAAGAAAGTTTTGTTCTATTAAACAAAAAAAAAATGATGCTTCAAAAACCCAGCAATTTTAAGTGTTATATAAATGCATTTTTCTAATAAGCTATCAGCAATATCAATTTTGGCTTTCTTTATATGTGTAAGTAATAGAGGAGTGAAATGCTTAATTCTCATGTGCTGACACAATCAGAAAAATATCAAAATATGGTGTCTTTTTTTTACTCTTTGCCTTTGGTCACTTCTCTATAGTTGTGTGGTTCTCTTTGCAAAGAAAATATTGTCTTGTGTAAAACAAAACGATTAGTTACAACAGAACTGATATACTTGCTTTCCACCTACAGACCCAAATCAAGCAAAGACCTTCAAGAAAGACAAGGGTAAAAAGCCATCTCTGTACCGCAACTCCACTTATTCCCACGAATGCCTGTCAACTGCCTATCATACTTCAGTGTTGGGGAAAACACTCTCTTATCTCTCCCCACATCTGTATAAGTCTTCATGTGCACAAAGACAGGCACGGAGCTCTGTGCCCCACGTGAGTGGGTATCAAACACAGCTGGGAAATGCATGCACTTTAATAAAGAGTTTAGGGTTTTTTACCTCTTATGTTAATACCACAGTTTAACAACCAACCGTGCTAGAACAGACCTCCATTGTGATAATAAGGCAACTAGTTATGAGAAGAAATGATTTCATCTCATACAGTAACTAACAGTTAACTTAACAAGTTAAAATTGAAAACTATGCTTCCTCGGAGAGTTTTATTATCCTAATGTATCAGACTAACAGTTAATGGACAAGCCTGCTGTGCGCTGACATGGCTTGCTGATAACTCTATTTCCAGGTTTAAATTGTTGACACTTATTGACTTTTGGTTTGATCTGTTCTTCTCTGCTTTTCCTTCATGCACTGCTCTGATAGCTATAATATCTACTCGATTTGCCTTTTTATTATTATCATGATTTTAGGTTAGCAAAAATTACTGGGTTTCATCATCGGGTCTTTTATACACATGTATCATTATACTTCACTCTCTGGGACTTTCCTATTTGGGCTTTAGAGGTTATAGCTAATGATTTTAAAATACATGCCTTAAATTCAGTTGCTGTAACTGCGTATCTAAAACGTAGTTAGACATTTATCAGGCTTGTTGTTAATGTGCAATTAACTAAAACTGCACAAATATCAGGAAAAGACAGAGCAAATGACATTTCTAATACCTTGTATCACCTAATTATCTGGTTTTCACCATAATTTTTTTTATCATTTGCAATTAGTAAAAAGTCTATTAATTGGTGTGTGTGTGTGTGTGTGTGTGTGTGTGTGTGTGTGTGTGTGTGTGTGTGTAGAGAGAGAGAGAGAGAGAGAGAGAGAGAGAGAGAGAGTCTTTCATGATTTTGGAAAACTTTATCATAGGATTTCTTTTCTTTCTTTCTTTCTTTCTTTCTTTCTTTCTTTTTTTTTTTTAAGACATTAGTGGTTGGATTTTTGAGATAAAGTCTTGCTATGTGGCCCAGACTAGCCTCAAACTCAGAATTCTCCTGCCTCAGCCTCTCAAGTGCTGATATGACAGGCATAAGCCACCATGCCCAATACCACGGCACATTTTTACAGAAACACCACAGTACGTCAGACTCATCATATGCACTTCCACAGCAAAGAAAGAAAGAAGTGCCCAGTTGCTGGAAAGCAATACAGGAAGGAATGTCTCCTCAGAAAATGGAGAACAATGCAATGTAGAAGCTATACCTGTGTCAAAAAAAATAAAAAATAAAATAGAACCTCTGGAAGTCCTCAACTGACTTGTTTTAACTCCTACCTCAATTGCATGCAGACAGTGACTTTGGCTCTGAAAATGGCAATCACTCCATCCAGAAGTAGCAGGATGATGAATCCTTTGTATTTAGAGATCTGTTTCTAATACTCAGACAGCTTCAAAGCCTCTCCTGTACTTTAAAATAAAAGAAATTCACAGCTCACCTGACTGGCTTGCTAAATTACTGCTGAAGAGCCGTAATGATTGGAAGGGAGAAGAGATCTGTACAATCAAAGCCAAGAGAAGGAAATCACTCCTTTTCAAATTGCCATAGAGA
Source organism: Rattus norvegicus (assembly GCF_021556685.1). Lineage (NCBI taxonomy): Eukaryota > Metazoa > Chordata > Mammalia > Rodentia > Muridae > Rattus > Rattus norvegicus. The sequence continues at coordinate 73,686,307 of NC_141542.1, forward strand.
AAACAAGGAAACTAAACGGCAAACTCTTCTTCACTTTCCCAGCTAAGTATAAAGGTCTCCTACTTGAAACCATTTTCAGTTACCCAGCCCCCACGCCCCCCCCTTTTTTTTTCAAAAAATAATGAGTTAAAATGTATGGGTTCAATCCAACATTTCACTGCTGTTCCTGTTCTCGGGGAGCAGGGGGGAAAAGGGACGTGCTGCCAAAGCTTCTGAAAAGAGTTTGGGCTGCTAATTTCCCGTTCCCAAAATCTAAATTCTCCTTATGCATCTCCTACAACTCATGAAATACTATGAAACAGTATTATATCACTGCAAATTGAGACATTTTTATCAAAATAAAGAGGGATGATGCCAACATTTCATTTGTCATTCCCCGCTTGTCACTTTCCACTGACAAACTGTTACACATACAACTTTTGTCAAATGCTCTGTCTTTAAATATGTTCCAAAATGCCATTGTACCTCAGTCTCAGTGTAAGAAGGATAACACAAGTTACTATGTTATTACACATTTCTTAAAGAGGTTCTTAAAGTGTACTTATTAAAGAAAAATATACAAACTATCTTAGTGAGTACATGTTTCCTGCAATAAAGAATGGCTTTTGGCATGCAGAAATAGAACAAGCTGTGTATGTAGTTTAAAATATCAAATGTGGGATTATTAGTTTTAATGATAAGAACCCAAATAAATTTTATCTCAACAAAAACTAAAGGACAACAAATGATATATGTATCCAAAGAAAATGATACAATATGGAATATACGGAACTCTGTTAATGTAGCATAGCTTTTAAATACATTCATATACACTGCTTCTACACTGAATTCTTATTTAGAAGAAGAAGAGATGAGGAGAAGGAGAAGGAGGAGGAGGAGGAGGAGGAGGAGGTGGAGGAGGAGGTGGAGGAGGAGGAGGAGGAGGAGGAGGCAACAATGTTTCAATTTACCAAAGTAAAGCCATCAAGTCTCATCAATGCTGTCTTGCCAAACGCACCCAAAACAATTACCATAGTCTTGGTTGAGATAACTGATTTCCTTGTCCTTAAAATTACTCAAATTCATATTCCCAGGTATCTTATAAATAATGATTAATCTATTTTTCTCTTCCTATAGAGAAAGAGGAATTAAAAAGAAGAAGAGTCAATACAGGATATCTAGGATGAACAAATTACCTCAGCTAGCCACGGCCTTCAGGAAATGAAGGCATTGCTCATTTTCTGCACCAGTTAAAAAACAGATGCTTAAGGGACTTCTTTGTAGTTTTAAGGGCGCGCGTGCGCATGCATGCACATGCACACACACACACACACACACACACACACACACACACACACACACACACACAGAGCACACCACTGCAGCAGAACTTCACTATATAATGGTCAGTGAGTTTCTGCTGATGGAACATGAAACTTCCAAAATTACTTGAAACACCAAATTACACTCAGGACTTTGAGGGGTGGATACCCTGTGTTCTGTTTAATGTGTATGTTCCATTGCATATATTTTTTTTAACCAAGTATGTCTTTATTTTAATAACAGGCCAAGGGCTAAAAACACTTTAGGGAAGAGCTATTTTTCTACTTCAGCAAAACTACAGAGGACATGTTAGACAGTTAGATGACCCCCAAGCCTAAGTTCATACTCTTAAGAGACCTTAAACCTTTACATTTAAAATAGTAACAACAGTGCGGATCGGGTAGGGAAGCCTTGAAACACTGAGTCCTTCCTACAAGCATATGCTCCAACTGCCACTGCCCCTTATGTCAGCCATCATGGGAAACAGAGTTCTCTCCATTTCCTTGTGTTGACAATTATAAGTGTTTTATATATTTCAATATTACATAAATATATATACTCTTTCCCATTGGCGCTGCTCTCAAAGAGTGAAATTATTGCTGCCCCATCGCCAATATTTTGTCTCCACTTGACCCGCCCCACATTGCTCTGACTCCTGATGGAAAAGGAAATATTCCACATGTAGACAATTAGGTTGACTGCTGTTGTAGTAGATGGTGCTCGGCTCTAAATGAGGCCCTGCCTAGCAATCTTGATCACATTTGTTCTCTGTTCGAATGCAGCAAGTGTGTACTGCGTAATGATTCTTCCCCTCCTTGCAACAAGGCAGCTATGTTCTTGAAGAGACGTGGAAGCAAGGGGAGCCATCTACTTCAGGGAATTTTCTTAAGAGGTAACTTCAGCCAGCAGTTCCTCAATAAAATCCAATTATTTTTAAAAGAAAAATGTTTTTCAAAAATAAGCAATTTTTTTAACAAAATGAACAGGTATCTCAGTAAGACATCAATGTTTAAATTCCAACCCCCCCAACTAGAACATTTAACACACACTCTCTCTCTCTCTCTCTCTCTCTCTCTCTCTCTCTCTCTCTCTCTCTCTCTCTCAAAGCATTAAAAAATCCTAGGAAAAAGAAAAATACCGAAAAGATTTCTGATGTTTAATGCTTCCTATCAGCAAATACACCATCTGGTACAGCCAAGTGCTGTTCATTCAGTTTAAATAAAGCTGTCTGAAAGTTCTTCTTGAAGCCAAACATTAAAAAGTGAAAATGCTTGTGTTAACAATGAATGAGGCACAATAACTCTCTGCTATTAAAGCACAACTGGCCGGCCCTTTCCAGCAGTCCCGGGGAAAAAAAGGCAGAAGCCTGGGCTCCTCTCAGACTTCCCTGGCCCCACTTTCATTTTAGGCTGTGGGTTGCCTGGCTGAGGATTCAACACAGCACAGCATGTTTTAGGGGCTCATGCTAAGGGTAAGTCTGATGCTCAGTTAGCTGATCCTTAATAAGCTCTTCTTCTAAGTCTTCAAATAGATCTGTAAGTTTTAATCAACAATTTTGCAAATATAAATTTCCCCACCATTAATCATCCTTTTCCCAAATCCTTATGGAGTGAATTACTAGCTGAGAGGGGACGCCAATTCTAGTAAGTGAATGTCACCCAGCAGGGATATAAAGCTGTCAACACCACAAGGCTCTTGCCTGTCTAAACTCTCTCCCAGCCTTCATATGTTTTTTAAAGAGATATTAGCCTTTTTCCCCCCAGAAGACCTTCTACCAAAGCTGACTTTTACATAAATTGGAGCCCTTCTGTTTCACTACATACATGCTTTGAAAAAAAAAATACAACATAAAGAGCAGAAACATCCTGGGGGTATGGAAAAGACAAGGCAAAACCCACGGTGTAGTTGCTAACAGGCTGACCACATTGTACGCAAGGCACTGACTTAGCATAAGTTGATTCTTAAACATGTTAGAGACTGGGATGGAGCATTCACCACTTCCACTAGTTCAAACCAGACTCTATGTACCAGAATGCCCCCCTCCTCTATGAATACCTAAGTCTCATCAAAAAAAAAATCCCAATAAGTTCCCACTCTGTAACAAGGAGAACAGCAGCAGACCATACTCTCTCAGCCAACCAAAAGCATTTATCTCTCCCTACTTATCAAAAGCGGTGGGATAAATTGCTATTTTACTGAGCAACCAATTAACGTAATGATTTTTCCCTCTTTCTGTGAGGAGAACAATTTTCAGGAGGAACACTCAAGAGAAACAAGTGTGTGCCCCCAAATCCTCTGTGTACATAGTCCACGTCCACCGCATGGACACAGTGCCACAGACCAAACAAGAACAAATGGCCCAGCAGTTAAATATTTTTGTGACTATGTAAGTTTTATAAAGAATTTTCAACAAGAGATGTAGAATGGTGGAAATGCAATCTACTTTATATCTACCCTGTGCTAAAAGAAAAAAAGTTTCAATTGGGAAGTATTTCTAACTAGAAATATACTTTGAACATTGTTTTTAAAATTAGAATATACATGTTTAAAAGGCTTGGCTTTCCTCCAGTCTATATTCATGATTAGAAGTTATAAAGAAATAAAATTATTAACATCTTAGTATACACTTGGGAACTTTATAAACTGAAACCAACAAAATAATTATTAACAGTCAACACAAAGAGTTTTGCACTGCAAAATCTGATATTCTGTTATATTTTGAAGGTCTCTAAATTAATTTATTTGGAACAGACAAATTCCAAAGAATCTATTATGCTGTAGAGAATGAGAGCTTTTTTAAAAGAATATTTTATAAACCCACTATGTACAGACCCACCATATACCCTTTACTATTATGCACTACAAATTAAGGCAAATGTTGTCATCTTACTTCCAGTATGGGGGCCTCTAATAGGACTCAGTGTTTCTAAATTAAGTTAAGCCTCCAAAGTGCTAACTAGATAAGTTTATTGAAACAAATCTATTATTCATCACAAAGGCAATAATTTTAGTCTGTAGCAAATTTAGAGTCAGTGGTCAAAAGCAAATTATAATTTCAGAAAATCTGCAAAGGAGCTATCATTCCACACTAAAGGGACCCTAGATCCACAGACTGAGGAGGCTTCTCTCCTAGTTCAATGTGACATGAAAGGAAAAGACAGCTTGGTTAAAGGATTCTTGATAGTTACACTCTAAACTGTCTGAAGACCTCACAGAACTTAGAGCGTACAGCTGAACTGCACTGGATTAACAAAGAGAGACAAAAATTACGAAGCCCGGGATTTTCCCTATATAAGAGATGACTTTCAGAATCCGTGTTTTCCAAGGATTTCCAAAACTGTTCTCAGCAGACATTGGCAGCAAGTCCAGCCAGGGTCCCCAGCATGGTCCCACCGTGTCTGTGATGGATGTCTCTCCATTCTGTGCGTGTAAGTGACCATAAAGAAGGCCAAGGTCATTGTTCTGGTCTCAGGGGCAATACACTCATGGGTCCCACTCTGAAGAGTGAGTCACACACTTATAGGCTTGCTCGTTTGCTCCTTGCCTTTTCCTTTCTTTCTTTTTGCCTCATGGAAAAGTACATTTTCACATCTCTAAATGGGCCTATACACAAGCTAAACCATGTTTTCAAAACTTTAAGAATGAGAGGAAGGCTGCTTCTCAAGAGAAACGGCCCATTGAAAGAATTAAGGCAAGCTGTCTTTAATGACCACCACCAAGAAAAATGAAATTAAAAACAGAAGAGTGTCATCTTCTTGGGTGTGTGGAGGCATTTCAAACTAAGTATTTATTCCAAAGCTCGATGGTCACCACAGACTCAGGCATGAGATGTGGGGGGATTGGGGTGGGAGGTGGAACCTTATCGCCAAGTTTACCATGAATTTGTATTATGTTCTGCTGGTCAACATCAAGAATTACATTAAACATGCTGCTGCTAAAAGCATCTGGGGTGAAGCGGAATCTCGGGCATGATAAAATTAAAATGATTTATCCCAAACAAAACAGTCTGAATGCCATATAAAACTGTACGTTTCATATGTACGAAACAGCTAGTTGACTGCCGTGCAAACCCTAAAGTACGGTATTTAAATTCTTCTCTAATCACTGTTAAAGAAAGTATCTGCAGATGTAATGAAAACAAGGACTTCCTTTAAATAATATTGAATTCTTGGGTGGGGAAGCGGCAGGCAGCAAATAAAGTTGCTCGCTGTTTTTCACCCAATTCTCTAATTCCTAACAAAGTTATAAACGGCTATGTCTAAACTCTGCAGGCAAACAGCAGCAAATCCTCCAAGGATATAATGGACTCACGGTGGTGATCCTCATCCCCCCCACCCCCCAAAACCTCTGCAGGACACAGCCCTAATTGTCACTCATTTGTCTCTCTCAGCACCGTCCCAGCTAAAGAACACCAAAACCATTGCTTCGGCTCTAGCCTCATCCTAGGTCTCTGTCCCACTAAAATCAAGGCATGTAAGCTTCAGCCCTAAAACAGATCCGAGGCAAGGCAAAGGAGTTAAAACACTAAAAAGCTCTCTAGGAAAATCTAGAAACAGTTAGCTGGCTGTGACACAGACCTGCCAACACCTCAGCACACAGTGGCAAAGTGCCCAAAAAATGCCACCCTCTGGGTAAACCACTTTCTTGTTTTAACTCGGGATGAAGCTACTACCAGTTGCGGAGAGGCAACTAGGGCATTATTTGGCAACCTGGATTTGACTTCCTGTAATCCTACACCGAAACAGCGCCTAATCAACCTGTACCCTGACACCCAGGCCATTATCACTGGGCCTCCGGCTGCGCGCACCTCCCAGCTCCGGGCTGTTACCTCCCACGGCCTTGGCCACGGCGCCGTTGGGCCTCCCGCGGGCTCCCATGGGGCTGCCGTTCTGCTCCAGCCGGGCCACCTTCACCGGGGGAGGCCCCTTGACGTCGGGGCTGCCGCTCCTTCGGTCGGGGCTGTCCCGAAGACACGGGCTCTCGCTCCGCCGCTCCATGCTGCTCCGATTTGGAGACAAAGTTCCCACCGGCAGGTCGCAATAAAACGCGCAGGGACCTAGGGAGGGGGCGGAGGGGAGGGAAGGGGGAGGGAAAAAAAAGAGGGAAAACCGCTCACACACGTGATAGACGATCAGGCCAGTGGCAGAGCACTGCACCGCAGCCACACAAACTTCCTCCCACGCTGCAGAAGGGTACCGAAGGGTCCCGGGAAAGGAAGTCCCAACCAAACACTGGAGGTCCCAAAGCTGCCCAGAACTTGAGGTGCTAAGACCTGCTCTGTCTCAGGTCCCAAGAGTTAGCCTTCAGTTGTGTGAACAGAGTCGGACCTCGAAGTCCTTAGCAGTACCCCATTCATTGCCGGCAGCACAGGCATTAGCCTCTCTTTGATGGAGATCCCCCACCCCGTCCCCCACTTGGGGGTCAGGGTTTTGAAAGCAAGAGGTCTCACCTGGCCATGGAGGGAGCGAGGACCTACACGGGTCCTTAAGCAAATTAATTGCTTGATAAATGCGCTATGGTCAAGCTGGATTAATGAAACCATGGAATGCCCACTTTTTACCTTTATAGACCAAGTACACTTGTGTACACAAACACACACCTTTGCACAAAAAAAATTAACTATAATTTCACGTGAGTGATCATCCCAAAACACTTTGAGGTTTGGAAAGGCTATCCTTCATCACAGGATCACAATTATTTGGGAGCATTCTTATCTTCATCGTGTCCTGGATGCGGTTGTTGTTGTTGCCCTTTTTTTTTTTAAAGCCATTAAGCATAAAACACGAGAGAAAGAAATCTAAATTCTTAGGTGCAGGAGCACCCTCCACTAATCCTAATTTCTAAATCTGGAAAGTTTTTCTCGAGGTCCCTAGGCGAGCAGTGCTCCATGCAGTTCTCGGCACTCTTCAATTTCGGAGGAGTGACCCGGAAGAAGGGAAAACACCTGATGAAACGGCGCCTACATTGTCACTGAAACCCGTGAGAGGAACCCCGAATACGCCAGGGACACTGAGAATCCTCTAGGGCGCTTTGGACGCGGGAGAAGCGTAGTCGCCACGGATCCAGACAAGGTGGGGAGGGGGGAGACAGAGAGGGTAAGGAAAACTGCGAGAGATGTAGGGAGTGCGCGGAGGGGTTGCGAGTGAAGGCTCCACCGCACTTTCCGGCTTTGCTTAGGCGCGCATGGGAGCCAGAGCCCGGGAACCGCCGGGGAACTTAGCGCGCCCCGGGCTTCCCGAACTCCGGGCGCCGCGTGGGAGCCCTCGCCCAGCATACTTACTGCTTACGGTCTGTCTGAAACTTGGCTGGCTGGGACTCTGTCCATGGAGCAAAAGTAGAGAATCCAGGGTGGAAAGTTTCTGGATGATTTGCAGTGCTGTCCCTGTCTTCCTTTCTCTTTCCTCCTTCCCCTTTCCTTTTCCTCTTCCCCGTTCCTAGCGTTTAAGGTCCTGGGTCAGGGTGTCTTCTTCTGGTTCGGAGATGGTTGTTATGATGATGGGGGGGGGGCGCCGAGGGAGGAGGAGGAAAGGGAAAGGAGGACTCCTCCAAAGGGGCACCAGAGCGAGCGGGGGAGGGGACGGCGGAGGAGGGGGGGAGAGGGGGCTGAAAGAGCCTTTCACACCTTCGGGTAGGAGACCGGTTCTGGAGAGAAAGGGCTGAGGACTGGGAGGCTGCGGCGGCTGCTGGCTCCTACAGCCGCTAGCTCCAGAGGAGGCGCGGCTAGAGTCGCGGGGACCGTGCTACCAAGAGCCGGGAAGGTGCGGAGACCCCAGACCGCGCGCAATAGAAAACGCGGCGGCCGCCCAAGCTGTCACCTCCAACCTCTCCCCTTGCGGCCGCCTCTGCCAGAAGCCAGAGCGGGACTCACTGACAAGCCGCAGAGAGAAAGACACTGAGAGGGAGATGATTATTAGTTGCGTTGAGTCATCAGGCAAAGTGAGTCCTTTTGGGTTGTCCTCGGTTTCCGATTTCTCCCCCTCCCCCTTTCGGTCCCCAGATCTAGCGCCTTCAAAATAATAATTTGGGGTGGGGGTAGGGGATGTCTCTGGGTTATTTCGGGATGGAAATGGGGGGAACGGATCTAAACCCAAGCCAGACTGGTCCACCGCAATGAAGGAGGGGAGTGGGGGGCGGGGAGGAGGGCTGGGGAGGTTGCGGGGGGAGGGGGGCCCCGCCTGGCAGGAAATTAAACATCAATCAATCAATCGCTATGAGCACGGCGACCCATCGAGCCGGGCTGCGGAGGAGGCACAGGGATAGGCGAGGGGTGGGAGGCAGGGAGAAAGGAGGAAGGGGAGAGTCGGAGGTGGGAGCGGGGTGGCAAGGACCTCAGGCACCGCGCGACGAAGGACGGATGGCTGAGGACTGAGTGTGGCGCGAGGCGGTGGCCACGGCCGACGAGTGGGTGCGTCTAGGCGCTGACGAACGCCAGGGCCCAGGGTCTGGTCCTCCTCCTTGTAGCAAGTCCAGGGCGCAGCCGCCTCGCCCAGCCCCTAGGCGCACTCGTCCCGGCGCGCAGGCTGCGGCGACTTGGCGGGCGCTCCGTGCCGCGGCTCGCCGCAGAGGCGCAGACTGGCGCTCGGGAAGCGGCAGAGGCTGCCTCGTCTCCCGGCTCTGTTAACTGCGCCGCAGAGTACTTTCGACTTTGGAGATAGGAAGGCGATCGCCTCCCCCACCCACCGCCTCCGCCCACCACCCACCGCCTCCGCCCCTCGGAGCAACTTTTCTCCGTGCAAGCGAGCTCCCCTTCAGCTCCGAGGCGACCATCCCGGCCCGATGCGCTCCGGGCCGTGTTTGGGGAAGGCCACTTCTCCCTCAGATCGGGTGCGGCCGCGGGTCCGGAACAATAGCCCGGGTGTCCCGAACTCCTGGAGCGAGACTCCGCCCGTCCGGCTTTGGGTCCGGCACTGGAGAGAGGGTTGCTCCGTGGGCACAAGGCATGATGCATCACTGCCACTCTGGCCACAAGGGCTACGTTGCGAGCGGTGCAGCCGAGAGGCCAGAACATCGTGCCGGCCGGGGCGCTGGGGCTGCGCGCCCTGGGGTTGCGGCACCGGAGCTCCTGAAGACCCTCAGCCGCTGGGGACCGAATTCGGGCGCGAGCAGAGCTGAGTTGTGGGGACCTAGCCTCTCCGCGCCGATGAGTCCCTAGCTAGTCTTTCTATGGCTTAGGAGCCACAAACTTTTGCGGACTCGCGCGGCCCTAGCAGTTCGGCTCCCGCCGCGTTACTTGTTTAAGGTGGCGCGGGTACTGCCGGCCCCAACCCGGCTGCGGACCGCGCTTTTGTCTTGGCTATCCCGCATGGGCGCGGACCTCCTTAAAAAAAAAAAAAGCACGTGGGCCGGAGCCCCGGCCCGGGAGAGGTGCCTGCCTGGTCCGGCGTCTGTCAGCCACTGGGACCTCAGAGGAGAAAATATGAACCATTCCTCTCCGGCCTTCGGGCCAGAGAAGCCCCTTGAGCCGGCGGCACCTCCTGTCCCTTCTGTGTACCGGGGCTTTCCCTCCTGTTCCCTAGGACCCCAAGGACTCGGCTTCCACCGGTTGCCAGAGCCACTAGTCCCCCTTAAGAAGCATTGACTGTACGGCGGCGCCAGAGGGCCAAACTAAATTCGGTTTCGGGAAACGCGCTCCGGGCAATTCTCTAAACCCCGGCCTTGAGCTGGGCCATTGGAGGTTGATTCTGAGCTTAGCGCTGGAGACTAGGCTGCTGTCCACTTACTTGGTCATCTCTCCACCCCGCGACCCCCAACGCCCCAAGAGTCCCAAGCCCACGGCCAGGGAGGCCCGAGGGCTTCTGAAAGAAAGAGGGTCCCCGAAAGGAAACCTGTCCCTGGCCTAGATCTCGGTGCCCAGACCTCGGTGAGTCCCACTCAGAGGTGCCGCCCACCAACTTCGCCGTAAGCCCCAGGTGACTAGGGAGCAGCTCCAGGCAGAGGGAGGCCGTCAGGGTAGTAATCCTCCAGGGAGCCACCGCAGTATTAAGAAGCCTTTTTCTTTTCCCTGCTTTTTCCTTCCCCAAATTCCGTGCTCCCATCAACATTCCCAGCCAAAGGGGCTAGAGAAAATCCGAAGCCCGCGAAAGCAAAGTGGCTCAAGTAACTCAACCCTTGAAAGTAGCTAAAGGGGTTTTGGAAGCAATGACAGAAAGAAATTGTAAGTTTTGATCGACAAACTTTAAAAAAAGAACAGTGTTATAGCATATCGAAATGAGAAAGGAGTGGTTCAAAAACTTAGCCATTGCTGTCAAACTTAGCCCGTTTTTAAAATGGAAAATGCATATATCTTATTTATATATTAACGGTAATATCCCCCCATCCTGCCCCGTTTCCCTTCTTACCTTGGTGTTGGAACTACAGAATCCTCCGGCCCAATGTCCACGAACTAAGAAGAATTGATGATATTAGGACTTCAGGACTTCTGGAAAAAATGCAAATCGTTTAGTGGGGATCTTTTTTGTCTGATTCGTCACTATTATTATATCTGATGATGCGAATGGTTGGAACGATTCTATCCTAAGTCATTAATGAGCTATTTTATAAAAAATCACTGTCGGAAAATCGTCGTTTGCGTTTTTGCTAAGGATCACTTCGCTAACCTCACTGGCTTGTGTCAACAGTATAATTATGAACTTCAGCTACACTCTTATAAACAACACGGCAGTATTGTTTAATCGGTTAATATTTTATAAAGTGTAAATATTTTATTATGCTTTAAAGGGAACTATTGATTCTAAATTATTTTTAAAAACAGAAACTATTTAAATAAAGTATACAATTAAGTTCAATTAAATGTGCATTGTGGCTAGATTCCACACCCTTTCAAATTCATTATTTCTTTTGTCTCTTTTTGATAATGAAAAGAAAATCTACCATTTGGGACAAAAATTCTAAATTATTTAAAATTACATTTTAAAAATTAAGCAAATTACATTTAATATACTTGAAAATGTGGAATTCGATGTTGTTATTAAAACTGTACTTTGAATGTTGGCAGATTATTTTTAGTAGAGCATTTTCAAATTTCTCTCGTTTTGCAAAAGGAGAATTCTAGAAAGTTTTGCCTTGCACACCCAGTGTGAATTTTTCCCTTTAAGTTTTGTCTCCAATGAAGGCCTCTTCTGTTTTCCCAATTCGGTTTTGTTAACTTCATTTCAACTAAAGCAAATTATTTCAAACACTTCTAGTCACTACAGCAAGTTATATTTTAAATAATACTTTTAAAACGTTTGTCATTATTTTCATTTTAAAAACAGTAAATAAATATGTTTGATAATTCAAGAAATGCTTGGTTTCATTTTTGTATTCCCCATGATGCTTTATTTCCAAACACTTTTTGAAACAATCACACTTTTTAACATGGTATAAATACACTTGTCTTTTTAAGTACTTTGATCCAAAACTCTCCCGACCCCACACACACCAGATTAAGAAACAGCTCCCTTGTGCTCAGAATGTAAAGTTTTGGAGCGGGGGGGGGGGGGGGGGGGTATGTTTTCTCAGTTGTTTCCGACCTACATTTTTTGAGGATGATCTACTCAAACTTTTCTCGGATTCTCCTAGCCCTAAAATTTCCCCCTAATGTTAAGTAGTCAAAAGCCGCCTGTCTTTCACAATCACACTGTTATTATTTTTTAAGCAACAACAACAACAACAAGAACAACAACAAAACACTGGGACTTTCTATGCTGGGGTTAAGTGCACATAGTTTCTTTGCTAGACTGCTTTTCTTTCTTCCCAGGCCTACATCCCCTTAAGGCCTGGCCTGCACTTTTAATGACAGTGGCGTTTGCTTTCTCCAGTTGCCTCTGCGGTTTGTGCGGGTCATCTGCCCAGGTCAACTTCCGTGGTGTGCTAGGATTACACCACCTAGGCCCGACTGCCCTGATAGGACGCAGAGTGCCAAGCAGAGTGCCTTTGCATCTTTTTGGCCACGGCCTCTGAAGGCCCACCATTCACCCCCCCAGCCTCTCTGGCTCTCAAGTTCGGTGACCCAGGCACTTTCAGAGGTGCGCTCTTTTAGAGCACTGAAAATTTGTGCTGTTTTTTTTTTGTTTGTTTGTTTGTTTTTTTTCTCTCCACCCCAGGGCACACATTTCAAACTTCGTGGGAACCGCCACCTTAAAAGCCTTCGAAGGGACGGCTTCTAGGAATCAAAACGAGCCAAAAGCTTCTCCTGGAGTTGGCCCCTCTAGGGGCGGGGAGTGGGGAGCGAGGGGGAATTATTTCTTTCTAAGGATGCCCATGTTGTGTCTGAAGCCAATTTCCGTCTCGGACTGTCCGTGGAAGGTTAGGCGACCAACACTTTAAAAGACCTCATACTGCCGCTGCGTTTAGATTGCAAATCCAGCGAGTCAAGTGGACGTGGAGCTGGTGGCCCGGATATGGGAGAATCCGGACAGGCTTTGGAGGAGGAAGAGCAGTTCCTCTAGGATGAGCTTAAGCTAACTTTTTTAGACTACTCTGGAGACTGACCAGAGCACAGCGACAGGCGACACTTACTTCGTTATCACCCAGCTTCCTTGTTGGCATCAGAACCCAAGAGATCAACCCGCGCCAGGCAAAAATGACAGGACTCACAGTTGTCCTAGCCGCTCTAGGGGCCTGGGCGGGGGCGATGCGGTAGGACAGCCTAAGAGGTGGTGGGATTCTTCCCAGGGTTCGCACAGGAACATGCCTGTGAGGCCTGGTCAGAAATGCGCCGCAAGGGATTGGGGTAGGGAGTTGGGCAACTAGTCTAGGAGAGCAGAGCTGCCTAGGTGTCTGGGGAGTTGGAGTTCAGGACAACACAGTGTGCCAAAGCACAAGGAGCAAAAAAAAGTGCCAAGCGTTACTCTGTCAACTGTCCCAGGGAAGACCTGCGACTTTCTGTCAGAGGTCCTAGGTGACAGAGACAGCTCTGCTTTTTAGAAGGAGGGTGGTGAGGGGACAGGTTTAAGAGCTGGGAGAGTACTTGGACGAAGATTTGGTTATTAGACTCCCAATCACCGTGTGGGAAACCCGGGAAAGGCCGAGAACACCGCTGGCGACTCAAAGCATAAATAACCCCAACGCCATGGCTCCTGGGATCGACGTACGTTCTTTCTTTCTTTCTTTCTTTCTTTCTTTCTTTCTTTCTTTCTTTCTTTCTTTCTTTCTTTCTTTCTAATGCCTTAATAGGTAATTTCCTTCCGTAGCAACGAGAAAACAACTGCCTAGTTAATGTAGTCTATGCGTAGAAATCTACTACAAATGATGGAAATTAACAAGGCAGGAGGGAGAAAAGGCCAAAGGAACCGCCGCGGCCAATCGTCCCCATCTTGGGGCTGAGCTGTTTTCCTTTGGAGAACGCCGCGCGAGACCTAGAAATTCAGGCCCAAAGCAAAGATCTAGAGACCAAGGCTAGTAGTCAAGGTCCCTCCACCTCCTAGACCGGGTCACTGCTAGGGGTCCCCGCCCAGAATCCAGGCGATGCCTCCCTTACAGCGCCACCGCGTGGGCTGCGGCTGAAACCTGCTGCGCTGCCCGGAGCGAGCCTTTCCGCAGCGCCGAGAATCCTCAGGTTAGTGAGGAGTAGAGCGGGTGCGGTGCCTGCCCAGGGCACCATCAGACTACTCAACACCGAGATGGGACCGCGTATGCAAAATATTCTTGCCTGCAGTTGCGTCCAGACTCTTGTAATGAAAACTACACCTTCCACCAGCATCCCAAACTCCTGGCAGGCCGACCCGCACCACCCTAGCCCGGGCAGGGGAGCTCAGGCTGTAGGATGCGAGGCAGCCCTACACGGAGCAATCGCCAGAGCTTACTGTGACTTAAGCTGCTAGGCTCGAACCTCACAGAGAACTTGTTCTAGCCAGGACGCAAGGTCTAGGCACTTACTGGGACCACGGATGAGGCACGTAGTCGGTGTATCCTGCGGACCAAATTGCTCAGGGACTGATCGGGGATGTAGAACACTTCGTTGGCTGGCGCTTTCACTTTTCCCAGGGTAACTGGAAACCCACCAGGCACTCTCTTAATCCAATAGGGCTTGATCCCCTAACTAAAATCCGTGTGGCTGAGACGCCAGCGTCACGGGACTCTGTCCTCTTTATCCACGGTGCCTTCCCTCCGCGTACTGAGAATAAGCCCAACAGAGCTAGGTATCACCTGGCGCCAGTCTGGAGTCACATTAAGACGTGACTTAGAGTACTTTGCGAGGAAGGGTGGTTGTTGTTGTTGTTGTTGTTGTTGTTTAATAAATTCAATTCTCTACCCATCCCCTCACTCGCACACACACAAATAAGTACACGGTGGAACTGCCAGCTATTGAAGGGAATAGCTGGCTCAGAAAGGTGTAAATTCACCTAATGCCCACCCTAATTATAACAGGCGCATACCCTGGATTCCCGAACGTGCAAGTTCCATGCCGGGTCAGATCTGGGTCTTTGGAAGTAGTGACCAGTGCCACCCAAAATATATCACTGCAGTCGGGAGGGCTCAGCACTCCGCGACCCCTTGGCCTGCTCTCCCACAGCCTCAGCAGCAGCAGTGACCAGTTCATTTCTGATACCTGGTACCCCGGACCATCTTACCCTGCCAAGCCTCACAGTCCCGGCCAAGTGGCTCACCTCCGCTCTCTGCGCTTGCCTTCGCCCCTCTTACCCAGTCCCTAGTGAGAAGTGGTGGGTCTACAAGGCGCCGACGCTGGCTGCTCACCTCCAAGAGCCAAAGAAGGTGCCCTGGGCGTCTCAGGTCCAGCCCCGAGGTTGATTTAAATAACTAATAAGCTCAGAGAAATTTTACGAGGGGAACTTTTCCTTTTAGTATCAATAAAGCTTAGTAATTGGATTTGTTGGTTACCTATGCTCTCCTCTCTTCTCTCTCTCTCTCTCTCTCTCTCTCTCTCTCTCTCTCTCTCTCTCTCTCTCTCTCTCTCTCTCCTCTCTCCTCCCCGTTTTCAAAAAAAAAAAAAAAAGGAGTGACTAAGTGGTGTGCTTTTGTGTAGTGTGTGTGAGTGTGAATGTAAGAAAAATGTTTGTTTTGTTTGTTTTCAAAGCCCTTTGCGTACAGAACAATCATGGTTGCGCTTAGGAGTGGAGAGTTTTGAAAGGTGAACAGTGGTTATTTCGGAAGAGAAAAAAAGCACAAAAAATAGAAAAGGAAGAAAGGTTCTAAACACTCTACCATTTTACGTGACAGTTTAAGCGAACTGTTTTTCCTTAAGAGAACTGTGTGTCCTTAATATTGCCTTTTAACTAATTTTCACTGTGTTCAGATTCATGGATTTTAGTGATAATTTGGTTTTAGTAAAAAGTTCGTGCCATAATACAATTTAAATTTTTATTTTTACTTCTACTTTGAGCATTTTTCCATTAGTAGACATTTTCCTGTCTGTGTGTTAAGGTTTAAATTTTAAGATAGAGATTGTTCTGTGTACAAGAATTGCTTCTAGTCAATTAATTAGTGTCTTTGCAGTCGTTCCAACCTATACGAAAATCTTGGACAGTAAAACAACCGGAGTGGTTTTCACCAAGCATGTGGATTTCTTGTTTGTTTTGTTTTTCTTCTTTTACACATAGAAGTTAAAGACTGGATTTAAAAAAAAAACGACTTGGAAACGTGTTGTGTTTAAATTTACCTGAAGTTCAATTCCTTTTCAAAGACAGCACAGCTAATATATACAGGTGTCATTCAAACAAAATGAGGAGCGTTTTTGCCACAGCTTTATTAATAGGATCGGATACTAAGTTGTCAGAGATTTCGGTTTTCCAGGGGGCAAAGTGTTGGCTTCTGAAGTTACCAGAAGCATACCCAAACCTGTGCTCACACTTCTCCCGTGTTTTCACTATACTTGGGGATATTTTTCCGTTTCACTGTTAGCTAGGAAATTGGGAGGTTTTCCTTGTTCCTGTGGTTTTAGGCTGTGAGACCTGAAGTAGGCTGAGGGTTACCTCTGCCAAGTAACTTCCAGAGTTCAGAGACTGCATCTACCCCTCTTCACATTCCAGAGGAAAGAGGTATCTAGCTGACCTACTATGCTTGTCCCTCCTTATCCAGAGAGCAGCAACACAAGGGGGCCTGACCATTCACACTCTTAGAAGGTTCCCCCAGCCACACTGATGTTCAGCTAGGTGCAATGATACCAGCACATCCTGAAAAGCTCCTGTGGACCAGTATCTCTTCTTCCTGCCTTCAAAGAGGGTTACTGGCAAACAACTTTCCTTTCCATTGGCTCTCCACCAAGTTCCTGAAAACACCCATCACCTTCTGCTGTCTTGGCTTCTCCAGCAACCAGGGCAGTGCAATGCCTGTGTCCAGGGAGCTCAGCGTGAGTCATCTTTGTTCTCTGCATTGGTAGTGTTGAGGAATGAAGCATTCTCTCCTACTGTTATGTGATTTTGAGGAA
Organism: Rattus norvegicus; assembly: GCF_021556685.1. Lineage (NCBI taxonomy): Eukaryota > Metazoa > Chordata > Mammalia > Rodentia > Muridae > Rattus > Rattus norvegicus. The sequence goes on from NC_141542.1 coordinate 73,702,976, forward strand.
ATGGCAGGGAAAGTTGGAAGGATTAAGAAGAAAAGTGCAGGACTGAATGGGAGTGGGGTAACCTGGAGCCTTAGTGCTGGGCACCTCTGTCTCCTCCACCTGGCCTCTGGGTTGTCCACTACTGGCTCCCTACTCTGGACTTGGGTCCCAACAGCGCTGCCCTGGGGACTCTGGCTTTCCTTCATAACTCCCTGTTATCCTGAGTTTTGGTTTCGGTTCATCTGTTTTCTGAGGATGCAGAAAACCCACTTTTATTCTTTTTTTTCTCGTCTTGCCTCACTTGCACTTTTTTTTTTTTAAAGAGCATCGCTCAACCCTGGTTTCTGCCAGACCCTCTGCCATCTCCCCGAGTTCTCTGTATAAGAGCAAGAAGTGATTTGTCTGTTTATAGCAGGTTTAATTAAGACAGTTATGTGCCGTGAACTCTTTAGGCGCCAATCAATGCACTTTGATTTGGAAAGTCAAATAGAATCACGTCTTATGGTTGCAGCGCCGCTGGCCGCCCAGGCTCTTGAAAACACTGGCTGTCTTCCTACACCTACCTCGAGGGACCTGCGCTAATTCCCGGTAGGACAAGCTGCTCTTTGAGTTCCTAGAGACCTCTAGAGAGGTTTTAGGGCCAGAGAGAAATCTTCCCCGTTAGAAACGTGAAGGGCTCAATGCTCAAAATGTTCCTGGTGGCTGAGAAGCTGGCACTGGACTTCTGGGACTAGATTTAACTTCCCAAATGTGGCACCCCAAGGCCTTTAACCTGCGGCTTCCGCCCTCCTCACCATGACTCCAGGTTCATATCTCTCTACTTTCCCCCAAGAAATGCCTTCCCTCCCCTCAACTCCGCTCCAGTCCTGGCTGTTTTCTGGTTTATTATTGAAAACTCCCAGAAACTGGAGTGTTGGCACTTTTAGGACGGTGACCACACCTTTGCTTTTTTCTGTCCCTCCCATTCCACCCAAAGTCTTCCTCTCTCCTAAGAAAAGGGGGCAGTGGGGTGAAGATCTGAGATAACTCCCTCCCAGACAATGTTGAATGGGAACCCCTGGACTCAGGGGCGAATAGGTTTTTGACATTAAGCCTTAAGTGCTGAGCACCCCTCTTCCTTCCCTCAGAGCTGACCAACAACTTAGTCCTTATCACCCTTGAGATTCAAGACTCCTCCCTCCCCAAACCACAGGTCTGCCACCAGCTGTCAGAGTATCACCAGCAAGAGATACACACCCTCCCCTCGCCAAAAATCGAACTTTTAAAATCTAACAAGAGCATTTCTCATTCCCAACCCTAGGGCCTCTCCAGGATGGCTAGAGCAATCTAAAACATTGTGATTGTTTCTGTATGGGTCAGAGAAGAGAGAATGGGGAAGGTTTGACCAGAAAGCAGTAAAGAATGACTCTTTTGGCCTTCGCTGAGACCCTGACAGGGCCCATTTTGGCAAGCTGAGTGTATATCCCCTCCAGGAGTGGGGGTAGGGGGGAAAGGCTGCGATTATGATTCTGGCCTCTTCCTCCTTTTCCCCCCTCCACTCTGTATTCCTGTGTAAAGGCAAACCTAGAAAGATGAAGTGGTTACTACCAGAGTGGCCAGTAACTCTCCTCGTTGTGTTGGAGTTACATTTTAGGAAGAAGGAGCGATAGCAATTGGGTAGCTTTGGGCTCAGCTAACTGGCCTGTGTTTACTTAAGGCTTGGGACCTAGAGTGAAGGGAGTCAGGCTTGTGTGACTCAGTATTCACTCTAGCACTTCCTAGCTGAGCCAGCGAGGGAGCAGACTCTGTGAATATATATATATATATATATATGAATGAATGGGCCCCGTGGTGCTAGCTCTAAGAGGCAAGTTTTAGTTAATTGTAGTGTGGGCAGATGCTGGCAGTTGCCAGCCCCTCCCGCCTGAAAGTCCCCGTGTCTAAGCAAGATTGAGGTGGCTGGGCTGCCCAGCAGCTCCCGCCCTTCAGACCCCAGCTCAGGTCCTGGCAATCTCTGCACTTTGTCATCACGCGCGAGTATTTGACATTCGCAATTATCTGCAAATACCCTGATGGGTTTGTATATGAAACACTTTTTTTCTTGCCTTAAGGTTTGAATCTGGTAAATTTCAGACAAGTGGTTGGGGGAGGGGTGACCCTAGAGACCATCGGACCAAGGCAGTGAAGACAGTTCTGTGGAGGTGGGCGACCGAACCGACAGGTCCATATGGCTGTCATGGTTCCCTTAGCATCACCACAAATAAAGGCCTATCCAAGGTTAGAAAGGGTCCAGGCCAGAAACCTAGAGTCCACTTCTGAAAGAATGCAGTCCAATCTCCAGAAAGAGGCTGCGTGCCCAGGGCGGTGCTACCACAGACCAACCTCCAAAGTTAATCATCTTGATAAATACAGAGGTCACTAACAAGCCTGGTGGTCATCACCGAAACTGTCAATCACCAGTTTTGGATCCTGTGGCCAAATTTACTTACTCAAAGAGCCATCCCAGAGAGCCCTGTGCTTAGAGTTCCCCCTCTGACCAGGGAAGTAAACCCTGCCTATTTTCAAAGAATAGGATGCCCCTTTGACCCCTCCTTCTGTCTCAGGATCCTCAGGGTGGGGTTTCTAAATGCAGAAGATAGCTCACCACCCTTACATCTCACTTTCAGGGCCACCTGTCTGCAACAGGGAGGGAAGGGGACAGGACATGGGCAGGGGACGGGAAAGGAGGGGAGGGAGGGGAGAGGAGGAGAAGAGAGGAGAACAGAGCAGAGGAAAGGAGAGGAGAGGAAAAGAGGGAAGGGGAGGGGAGGGGAGGGGAGGGGAGGGGAGGGGAGGGGAGGGGAGGGGAGGGGAGGGGAAGGGAGGAGAGGAGAGGAGAGGAGAGGAGAGGAGAGGAGAGGAGAGGAGAGGAGAGGAGAGGAGAGGAGAGGAGAGGAGAGGAGAGGAGAGGAGAGGAGAGGAGAGGAGAGGAGAGGAGAGGAGAGGAGAGGAGAGGAAAACGGTGGCAGGCCTTTAGGTACAGGCCTAAAAACATGGCTAATCGAACTCTGTGCTTTCTCAGAAACCTGGTTCTGGCCCGGGCCAGAGTCCTAGGATCTTGAGCCCGGAGACTAGGTGGAGCTCCCGCAGCCCAGGCACTGCAGGCTTGGAGTCTATCTCTCCAACAAGCTGAGCTCCTCTGTGTCAGGCACATTGGCAACTTGAGAAAAACTTCTTAAAAGCCCTTCCCCACGTTGTTATTTCGGCTCAGCTACAGACAACCAAGCTAGTCCCTTCTCAAACCTATTTTCTTATTCCGATAAATCTCCGATTTTATTCCGATAAAATCCCCGGGAGGAGGGGTTAGCTTAGAGAAAGGTGTTTGGAGGGATGGGGGAGGAGGGGTTAGCTTAGAGAAAGGTGTTTGGAGGGATGGGGGAGGAGGCGTGCAGCCCTGCCCCGAAAGGCAGTGCTGGACTTTATGAAGTCTGTCTCTGTAACTCCAAACTGAGAGGAGGCTTGCTAAAAAGTATTCCCTTTCCTTTAAACCTTTAGACCTTTAAACCTGGCTCGCACCCCACCGCCCTCATGGAGAAACCTGAAATGAGGTTTGGAAGGGCACGGCCTTCTCCTTTGGGCTCGGCCTCTTATGGTAATAAAGTGTGAGTAGTTTTCTTTGTCTTCACAGACACTTGGCGCACTTGACCCAGGAGTAACCTATACTAGTGGCTACTTCACCACCAGGTCGCAACTTTCTTATAGCATTCCCAGATATCAGCCAGAGACACCCCCTGTGACCGCTTTCTCACTCCCTTCTTTGGAACCAGATCCCTAGTTTGAGCCCCAACCCCACCTTTAGATCTTCTGCCTAGGCCTTGCCTCTGTGGAGAGCATCGTGGGGTCTCAGCTCCTCAGCAGGGGCGGGAGTGAACAGGTGAGACTCGAGGAGCCTTTGCGGGATGGAGAATCGCGGCCAGCTCAGGAAGCAAATACAAGACACCGGATCAAACCTTTACTCCTCCACTTCCCACCACCGCTCCGCATTTTGAAAGGTGTGTGTCAGCTATAGTCTACCAGCCAGCGCACTGCCAGGAAGTGCCCCACAGACTGGGTTAGACTTTGCTTATTTGGCCAACTCAGTAGTCTGCTCCCTATTCACCCTTAGTCTCCAGGCAGCGCACCCTTTGGTAGAACTGATGACTGCTTTGACCCAGCAGAGCGCGCCCTGCACTAACCTGAATTCAGAGAGAACCTTCTTCGGAGCTCCGCATTGCGCACCCCTGAAGGAGCTGGCGCTGAGACCTCCTGTTCACATCCTTCTGCTCTGGAACTAATCGAAACCCTAGTCCATCTCCTCAGATGACTTCATTTTGGAGCGTTACTCTCATCCGAGGTGAGGGAGGGATATACCCAAGAGGAGGAACTACAGGGGCTGGGGCCTCCTCTGCTCATCTGATAATTTGCCTTGGGGGTTCCGCTTAAAAGGTGTGGAAGCTCAAAAAAAAAAAAAAAAAAAAACAAAAACAAAAAAAACAAAAAAAAAAACCCGAGAATGTATTGAGCCTAGATCTCGCAGGGCAACTGGAGTTAAGGAGATGTGTGAAGATCACACAAGGGTCCCAGGCAACCTCCCTTCACCCTATCTCCACCTTAATCAGCAACTCTGGTCTTCCTTAGATTAGCCACCGATTTCAGAGCCAGCGCTTCTGGCCTTACTTACTACTAATTGCTTGTGCTGGGCAATGCTCCTTAGTGTTTCTGAGGGGCATAAGCAGACCATGCCATCCACAGCTTTCTAACTCCACCTTCGAAGCCAAAGTGCTAAGGAAGCAGCACATTGTCTTCTAGGTCCCTGCCACCTATGAGTCCCGGCCTAGAGTCACCTGGCTTGTTTCCTGGGTCCCCTTCCACGGGTACTTTCCTCTTTGGCCTGTGGATACTTGAACCCAGAGCAGAGGAGTGAAGCTGGTGCCCAGAGGGTTGTTCATTTCCGGTGTTGCACGGAGCAGGCGCATCTCAGTGTGTTAGTTGGTCAGGAGACTGCAGATGTGCAGATGCACAAATACTGTATTTTTCCTGCACACCAGTACATGCACACATACATACTGTGGTAGAACGGTGGTCCCACAGATTTTGACCCTTGTTTTAAATATATTATGGCATCTAATCTCTTCCCATTCGAGATGTCTCAAGTTGTTTATTTCCAGAGGGCTTTATGTAACATCGGCACAAATTGGAGCATCTAGCCTATGAGACCTGCAGGCTTTATCTCAAGATGATCAACCTCAGAGTTCCTCTCCAGACCTCAAGAATTTCAGGGAGGATTCAGAAGCTTTTAAGCTTTGACTAGTGCTTTAAGAACAGTATTGCAAGAAGAGCTATGTGTGTGTGTGGGGTGGGGCGGAGTAGGGAGATGGCTTAAGTACTGTGATAGATGTGTATGAAAGTGTGGGAATCCACTATTCTGTATGCTAACTAAGCATGTAATAAAGGAAGAGAAACAACACCAACCCAGGGCCAAGAGGAAAGTAATGAACTAAACTGAAAATTCCGTGTGCCCAGTGTGGTGATGTGTACCTGCACTGCCTTCTGGTCAGTACCTTCTCCAACACAAAATGGACTCTCTCTTTAAAAACAAATCTGTCCTGCTATGGGGAATACAATGGTAACTGTAGGGTGGTTGCCCTCCTAAGGGCACAGCCTCTCCAGAGATAACGTAAGAGCTGAGGTTTTCACACTTGGAAGCATGCCTAAAGGTCATCTGGTCTATCCTCAACAGTTCACAAATGACAGGAGCTGATAGAAGACAAAGAGCCAGTCTTCAGGGAAGAGCACAGACTGCAGATCTTCTCCATAACATTGGGTCTGCCATAGCTATAATGACAGGGATATAATGACCGTATCCCTAAATGACCTCTTAGGTTCCATATAGTTCAGTAAGCATGCTACTTAATGCTGTCACTTATATTCATATTGGACACGTTTATCATCATTGTAATAAATTCTATAAATAAAAGTTAAGTGACATGGTCACCCTCCTTGATTGCCTTCCTTTCAGTTTTGCAATGTCAACACAACACTATCATTCACAATTTCACATCACCCATCTTATTCGTATTCTTGTTCACGAAGGCAGAGACACATTACAAATGGAAATGTCTGTGTCTTTTTCCGTAACTAATGTCTGATCCCTGGCAAATGGAGCTATGATGTCATCGAAATGGATATCGGACAAGGTACCAATTGATTTATTGACTTCCCTTCTTCAAAGTCCTTAGAGAATTAGAGAGAAGACGGAAAAAGCACAAGTCGGCTGAGATGCTCAATACTTACTGCGCTACACGGAAAAAAGAAATGGCACTTGGCTGAGACAATCACCAACTCAGAAGTTTTGGTCAGATGAGCTTCATAAAGGGGGCGACACTGAAATCATTCAGAGCATCCACCTGTTTTTCCCCAACTCACTCCGTTCACTTGTCCACCAAATGCCAGTGTTTGAGAAGCCACGCTCAATAGTTTCCAGTCAGGCAGCAAGGAGAGAAGCAGGAATGTGGCTAGAAATTCCAGAAGCTATATAGTATCCCTAAAATACCTGACACTTGAGGCTAATTTCAAAAGGGCCCCCTGTCTTCCAAAGGCTGTTGAGACATCTCATTTGGGAATGGATGAGTTTCCTGTGGTCTAAACCTGTCATGGTTTCATGGCAGAGATAGTTCTGATGGTCTTTAGCTCCATAGGAGAGGGTTCCAGGGCAGAGAAAGATCTTCTTGGTCCCCCCCTCAATACTTTTTTCATGTGTACACCACATGTGTGTAGGTGCCCAGAAGAGAGTGTCAGATCCCCAGGAGCTGGAGTTGTAGACAGTTGAGAGTTTCCCAGACATGAGTACTGGGAACTGAACTCGGGTCCTCTAGAAAAGCAGGAAGTGCTTTTAACAGCTTTTCGGACCCACTGAATCAGTTTTTTTTTTTTTTTTAAAGAGAATCACTTTGAATCATATCCTGTTAAAAATAACTCCCAGAGAAAGTCCACATTGTAACATCTGTTAAGGAATTAACACACATGCCAGTGTCTGCAGCAAAACTATAAACAGCTGAACAAAAGCAGACTTCAGACTTCCTCTCCTTGAGCCCTTGGGATGAACAGGCTTTACCAAGGACCTTACCTCAGTGTCTTCTAAACACAACTGCATGCTAGCTGCTGTGTGTGCTTTCTACACACTACAAGACAAATCTGAGTGTCATTGTCTGCCAGGTTTCCTGTCACTTTGCCCTCATCCTCTAGATTTAACAGCATCTGGGCACTTCCACACCTTCTGTGTACTGAAGAACTTCCTCCAGAAGAGCAGCGTGTATAGTGTTTCTGGTATAGTTCATATTCCCTCAGTTCCAGTCCCCACCTTGAGGCTGGGTGCTAGGTACTCTCTTCTCTGGGAGAAACTGGGGGAGGAAGGGGAAAGAGAATGGTGTGGATCCTGTCTATTCCTCTTTCTCAGCCAGAAATTGGTGTTGAGCTGCAGCAGAAAACCACTCTTGTGGGAGGTGAGTTTACTTGAGCAATAGAATCCATCTCCTTGCAATGCCCTTAAAGACCGGACATTTCTGCAACTGCTAAGGGGAAATAACTAAGTATGCTTCCGAATTTTAAACCTAAAGATGAACTCACTGGTTAGCAATGTGAATTTGGAGGGTAAGCTTTTCTTTCTGAGCCTCATACTCCTTCTTTGTGAAATGAGCAACATATTCACATAGTTACTGCACAATATTGCAAGGATCAAACAATGCACCATGTGTCATGTGCCTGGACAACTCCTGGAGCATAGTAAAAAACCACCCCCTGCTCTGTGTATAAAATATAGTGATTATTAATTTAATTTATCCTCCCCTTCCCGCATTGAAAATTACTGAACTTAACTAAGAAATTAAACATTAGCTCTACCATAGTTAGCAGGAGGTCGTGGAGATAGGCCACGCCAATGTCATCCACAGAAATCTGGGCTTAATATATGGAACATCAGCCCACAGCTCTTCAGATACGACATTATACTGTCATGGAGTAGGGAATCGGAGTAGAGAATAAGGTTGCCCTCTGGTCTCTTCTTCTGCTGAGGGATGGGGTATCCTATGGCCTGGGTAAGATTCTCCTAAGCTTCCTCTGAGGAATACCTCTTTGACTGGTCTGTATTAACCATGCCCAGTACCCAATATTGTGTGATATTGACAAAGAAATAAAATGACATCACTTCCCTCTTCTAGAGAGATCTGGTTCTAGAAAAGAAAGTAGCTGCACTTTAACAGCCTGGGTAATATTCCCTCTGCTCTCACTATGGTAAGATGCATTTCTGCCTGAGTTCTTTTGCCATACCATGGGCAGTCATCACTCAGGAGGGGAGAAGGCCTAGCTGGTCAGGGACAGCAGGAGGGAAACACTCTTCTTCCCTTCTCCAAGAGCAAACACAAGGCCAGGGGTTCCATGTGCACACAGCCTCTTCTGAGTTGGGTCTTGTTACTGTATGCCACTACCGTTGGTGGAAAGGTAGCTCATTCAGTGGGACATTTGATGGGTGACACCCAACTTAGCCCTCTGTTCGGTTTTCTTTTCGGTTCAACATTTCATCCTTTTGGAGCTCCGTCTAAATATTTACACCAGCTTAAAATATTCAGACAATACATTTTCAAGGACCTTGCTTTTTGTTCACTCCAACAAACCTAACACAGATCAGTTGCTTTTTCCCAATCAATACTCCTCTGTGACATCAGAGAAGGTGCTAGGTTGAGGACCTCTCAGGCTCTTGAGGTGACTACGTAGTTATAAAATCAAAGAGTACCCTAGAGCTCAGAGTAACAGTTCTCTCTCTCTCTCTCTCTCTCTCTCTCTCTCTCTCTCTCTCCTTTATTTTTTCTCCTGTGGATATTTTCCAGCCTGGCGAAGGAGTATGAAAGGGGGTAGCCCTGGGTAACAGTCTTCACACAAGCTTGACAGAAAAGCTCAGGTTGCTGCTGACATCAGGAGCTCTGGATTTAGGTTCACAGATCTCTGGTTCACTTGCTTTATCCCTCGACTGCTTTCTGTCTTAAGTAATCAGAAAAAGACGGTGAAAAGCAATGGCCACGAGTGGTCCTACATATCTTGCTTGTTTCATGTCATGAAGTCCTCACAAGGATACCATAAGAAAAGTTCTGCCTTCTACATTCCACTTTCAAATCTGAGTTCAGAGAAGTTAATAATTGGCAGAAAGCCACACAGTGCTAACCAGGAATGGGGCTTAGTTGATGCGAGTGCTACTCGCTCATTCTTTCCATCGAATTCTATTATTAGTACAGCAGTGACAGATAATAGTGAGGTTTACTAAGGGACCCTGATTAAAGGTGCTGCTCAGTTATGGTGACAAGCTGTTGTGAGCCAGGGAATGCCCCAAAGTACATGAAAAATTAAAATCCCCCCAGGCCTACAGTAAAGGTAACTGTTAGTGGGACCCTATCCTGCTTGACCATGCAGGGATTCAGATGGTGGACAAAAAAGAACAAAAGAGTAAATATTTACATTCGGTGCACAAGGGTGCAGTTCAAATTTTGTAACGTTAGCTGTTAGAGAGCTGCTAACACAAGTTGAGGTCTTACAGGAGGTGCGATACAGGGGTTCACTCCTTGGGAAAAGGTGTGTGCAGCTATTGCTGGTGAAAATGAGGCTGGTGAACAGAGTGCTCCCAGCCACAGAGGAGGGAATCTGGTGAAGACACTGAAGCCCGTGCCAGCACAGCAGCCAATAAAGTTGACGGAGAACTGCTGATATTTTCCAAGGCTACACAGTCAGCTTGCTGTGGACACTTCAGGTGCTCTGTAGCCCTTGGTGTTCATAACCCCCATTCCTATGGAAGCCTTCTGTAAGTATTGGTAGAGAGCGCCACACAGTGAGGGCCACACACTAACTCGTCTAGTTATGATGTGAACAAAGCTCTCAAAATAAAACTAACAGGCCGCCTATTATCCAAATAAGATGCTGTGAGGAAAGCTTTGGATTTCAGGAGCCTAACCTTGTCCTTAAAGAAGTGGGAATTCACTTAAAAGAAAAGATGGACTCAGGTAAACACTTTGCCACAGTGTATTCCCTAAGGGACAAGACAAAGACATGAGCAGAAGTGACAGAGAAGTGATACTTTGACTTGATCTTAGAAGAAGGTTGTGAGGTGGAGGTCAGTGGAACAGAGTCAAGTGGATGGGCTTTTCTTCTGAGCCCACAGAAGTGAGGGAAGGGGTCTGTGCTACTTGTAGTAGGACCACTGATGGAGGCCACTACTGTTATCCAAACAGGTATAATCTTGCAGAAGATACTCCAGCCACGGTAGTCCCCGTGTCCTCCCCAGCTTTTGAGGCATTATGACTGATTTGATCTTTTCACTTTATAGAAAGCAGACACAAGTTGTGGGTGAAATGTTTAAAAGTACAGGTAAGAAAAACAAAACTCTCCAACAAAAATGACAAAGGAAGCAGAATTGTGTATAGAACAATGCATATGATTCATTTTGTTGAAGTTTGAGGTTTAAAAAATTGCTCATAATGGAATCAGTGAGTGTGGCTCTTGGCACACAAGCTTGGTGACTTGAGTTTGAATCCTGATCCCATCCTGGGGTAGAGATATGGTTCCCATGTTATTTTTGACTTCAATACATAAGCAGTCACACACGCACACACACACACACACACACACACACACACACACACTCATATGCATCTCCACCTCATACACACTAATTTTACCCTATTCTTAATGTGAATAAATTATAAAGTCACCTTCCACAACACCTTCATACAATCTTTAATGAAAGCATCACAGTAGAGGGTGAAGAGATGTCTCAGTTGTAAAGGGCACGCACTGTTCTCGTAGAGGAAGGGAGTCCAGTTTTAACACTCACATTAGGTGAGTCACAGTGTCCTGTCTGTAGCTCAGCTCCAGAGGGATCTGTCACTTCTGGTCTCGGCAGATACTATACTCATATGCACGCACGTGAGTTCATGCACGCGTACACATGCACGCCTACTGAAATCCTTTTTAAAACTACAACAGAATTAACAGTAGAATTAATAAATAAGTCACTATACAGGCATACAGAAGCCAAAGTAGGATTGTGGAGGTCTCAGAGTAGAGAATAAGTTATAATATGGAAATCAGAAAAAAATTTTTTTCTGATAATAATGTTGTTTACTGGGTGATGTTTGGTATAAGCAAATTATCTACAAATACTTCACTACTATTTTATTCCATTCAAAACACCAACCTATGGGAGAAAGTTTTTATTCCTATATTACAGATGAGGACACCGGAATTTTTTAAAAAAGAAAGACAAATATCATAGGACAAATACATGTCAGAGCCTTGATTTGAACCAGATATGATTCTATAGTCAAAGTTTTTGTTTTTATTTTCTCCTTTATGATACCAGGGTCAACCCAGAGTCTCATGCATGCATGCTCAGCAAACACCCTAACTACCCCAACTTTGGCCATGTCCCTAACCCTCTGTTATACACCCCCCCACCCCAGATCATAAATGTGTGTAATAAGTGCACTCATGTGCACACACACACACACACACACACACATGAAAGCACACACACACACACACACACACGTGCACTTATGGATGCATGTGCACACATGCAGGCACACATGCACATACACACAAACACACACACATACACACAGATGCACACACGTGGGTGCATACACACACATTCTTGGGGAATGTTGTATAACAAGTTTTGATCATTTTCATCCCCTATCTCCTCTCTGATCCACCTCTCCTCCCCTACCTTCTGAACTTTGTGTTCCCTCTCTCTTTTTTTTCTTCTTTTACACTCATCAAGTACAATTTGTACTGCCCATATAGTCTTGGATATGTGTTGTTCCACTGGAGTGTGGCTGACTTAGCAGAGGCTATACACTCTTAGAGGAAACTCACTTTCCCTCCTTCAGTAGCTACCAATTGCCAATTGCTCTTCTGCTCCGGTAGGATTTCATGTCCAACTCCTCCCCCCCTGTTGTGATTGGTCCTATCTTGAGATCGACAGGAGTGGTGCATGCTGCCACAACTGCTGAGAGATCAGGCATGCAGCTGCCCCGCAAGGTCCAGAAGACTCTGTTTCCTCATAGTCATCCACCATCCCTGCCTCTGGTTCATTCACACTTTCTGCTTTTTCTTTGAGATGGGGTCTCACTAAGTTGCCCAGGCTGACCTTGAACTTACTCTCTCACTCAGGTAAGTTTGAACTTTTGATCTTCCTGCTTCAACCTCCTGAGATTACAGACCTAAGCTACTAGGCCCAGATGAGCTAGTATCTTGACTATGATGTTAGGGCTACCTCTTAGTTCTTAATCAGTACCACCTATTTGATCTTTGGCAAATATTCACCGTTTCTGAGTCTTCTTTCCTTATAAGACTGTCTTCTGAGTCACTTTTAACTCTGTCACTCTGTTGGACAGCTGACTTTAAGTTTGGTTGTGCAATGATTTGCTGTAATCAGATGACAAGTAGCTGAATCTACTCTGCCAACATCTGTTTGCCAGTAGACATGGTAAACTCCAAATACAGGCAATGGTGGCCAAGACCAGGCCCTGCATCATGCTCCTAACTTACTCTTGGCTGAAATTTGAAGACTAATAGCCTTAATTTAAAAAAAAGGTACAAATTTGCTCTGGATTCTCTCTAATACTTCCAGTTCACATCACATCATCATCTTCATTACCACCATTTACATCACCATCATCACCACTACCACTGCCATTATCACATCATCGACTTGTCACCATCATCATCAACACCACCACCACCATCATCATGATAGAAAACTCTTACACTCCAGAGTCTTTGTGTATAGCTTAGATTGGTTTTGAACTCATTGTGCAGCTCAGGTTCCTCTTAAATTTGGGTCATCCTCCTGCCCCAGCTTTCCAGTCTGCTGAGATTATAGGCATGAACCACTGAGACTTGACTTCTAACCATTCCTTTGTAACTCTTCTCTTTTACCAATGGTCCATCTCCAACAAACTGAAAACGTTTTCCCTGCCTCATCCTGAAGTTGGCTCCCAGGATCCTCTGCTGGAGTCTGTCTCTCAGAACCTCTTTCTACTGGAAAAGAGTCAGCCTGCCTTCCCAAGGCTCCCAGGGCAGTCCCTGAAGGAATCAACAGAGACAAGGACTTCAGAAGTCGTCCTACCAAACAGAAGGCAATGCTCCAACTAGAACCTTTCCCTAGATTCTCAAATGGCACCTTTCCAAATTTTGACGTGTGTGACCCTTACCTTTCTAATCTTTAAGAGGGCAGTATTGCTTGAACTCAGGAAGTGGCAAACTACTTACTAGCAGCCCCACTTCAGTACCCCTGTGTATACAAAGCCAAGAAGCCAACCCATCCAATAGGACTCTCCACGATCCATGTCCAGTTCTGTCACTTAACAGCTTTCAAATGCTGGTCAAGGCAACCTTTTTTCGGTTTCTTAGCTGTAACATATGGATGGGGGAAAAAAATCTATACATGCCTTGTGCCTCACAAGATGTTGTGACAATTAGAAGTGATAATTTGCTGAAAAGGACATCGAAAACTGTAAACTATTATGCAAAATCCAGTTATCCCTGCAGGATACCAGTATCTATGTGTCGCTCCACAGCCAGTTTAGGAAAATAATAAAACAAATTCTCACGCATAAAACGTATTGACTGAAAAAACCGTTGTGTGTGAGAGAAATGATCGCATGTAGCCTAGTCTGGTCTCAAACTCACTGTGCAACCCAGACTGGCCTTGAACTCCTGACCCTCCTGTGTGTATTCCCCAAGTGGTGGGATTGCAGGCATCTATCTCCATGCTGAGTTTGACATTTCTGTCAGCAAAATAATAAAATAAGTAGTGTATCCCCCTCCAAGCTCAACTGGAGTATCGAACTTATATCTAACATCTTATGAATGTGCAAAGTAGATTGGGCATGTGGGATCAGAGAGAGCAGGAGCCATGCCAAGCCAAAGCTAATGAGAGCCGTGAAGTAAGCCATCCACCCTGCTCCGTTCCTGTAGGACTGTGGCCACAAAGGACAAGTCCGTCAGTGAGCTGCGTCCTTGTCAGGCGAGGCGGTCAGTCCTCTCACTAGTCTGGTGAAAAGGCCTCCCCTTTCTCCATTTGGTCTCATTCCTTTGGCACCTCTGTCCATTTCCTGGACTTCAGCGCCCTCTAGGGTGGGGTCTATCTTCTGAGCTATCAACCACGTTGCCCTATATAAATATGCCGCATGGGTAATTTTAAATGTTTTGAGGGACCACCTTTTAAAAATAGACAGGTAAAGGCTGGAGAGGTTGATCAGTTGGTAGCGTTCTTGCCCGACACACACAAAGACCATACATGAGACCTTGTCTCAAAACAGAAAAAATAGAAGTAAACAAATTTTTATAATGCTTTTCCTTCATTCTATAGTAGTCAATGTGAAAGTTACTGGTGTATCTTTTCTTTCTTTCTTTTTCCCTTCAGCAACTCTCCGAAAGATGACATGCAGTTTATATTTTCAGCACATTTGGATCTGGACAAGCCAAATTCCAGGGTTGGAGACTCTCATGTGGCCAGTGGCTGCTAGATCTGACAGCGTGGCACCAAAATGAGTCACTGCTGCTCTCCAGCCATTGCCCAGGGCAGTTTGACTCCCTTTATCCTCAAAGCCAGCATTCCAAGTCTCCCAAAGCACTGGCAAGATAGTCCGATGGAAGCGGACTGTCTTCAGCGGTAAAGAGAAAGAAGTACAGCCCCTCTCCCCTGCCCCTTCACAGCCACTGAACCCTGCACATACAGTGTTTCATCCCCTTTCACTAACTGGTGTCTAGACGGTCTCCAGTCCACTGTGCCTTGACCCTCAATTCGTTTCCATGGTGATGCTGCAGGGACAATATGCATCCAGTAGAGACTACACCTCATACAGTGAACTGTAAGCTTTACCCAGGCCAGCAGTATACTATGCAATTCTGGAGCAGGGCAGCAGTTGTTAACTGCAGTTTGCAGTCAGCTGGACAATCAGAGGGGAGAACAAGCCTTACTCCACATGCAGGATCACTAAACTGTGATAGGAACTACTAAATACAATTTTTAAAAAAAGGTTTTATTCTATTGTTTTAAAAATTATTTGTATGTATGTGTGTGTGCAGAGAGGGGTGTATGTGAGCACCATGGGAGGCCAGAGGTGTTGGAACCCCTGGTAGCTGGAGCTAAAGGAAGTTGTGAGCACCTCTAACATGGGTGCTGAGAACTGAATTCAAGTTCTCTGTAAGGATATTGTACACCTAACCAATGGACCATTTTGCCAGCTCCTTGACTGGTTCTTTCCTTTTAATAATGATGATGATGATAACAATAAATAATAGTAATAATAATAATAATAATAATAATAATAATAATAATAATAAATGGATGCTTTGTCTCTATGTACATCTGCACACCAGAAAAGGGTATTAGATTTCCTGGGACTATAGTTATAGATACTTGCAAGCTGCCATGTGGGTGCTGGAAATTGGACCTCTGAAAGAGCATCCCAGTGCTTTTAACAGCTGAACCATCTTTCCAGATCCCTAAATCTGGTTTTGACTGGTTATTTTCAACTTTAGGTTTATCAACGCGGTTGCCAGTTGAGAAGCAGCTGGACTTACACAGGAATAGTGGTTTAAACCCCAAAACATAGAACTGAAGTGAGTGTCTCATGTCAAGTGGTGGGCAGACAGCGACCGATGCACTGGAGAGATGGGAGAGCTCTCCTAGAATCCTCAGGTCAGAGGTGTAAGTAGCCACGTCCATCTTCCTGAGGAGAAACAAGCCCTCCAATGAGCACTAACTGAGAGGCTGGCGGAGTGGAAGACGGCGTTTGCAGGCGGTCACCTCAAGTACTCAATTCAGCAGGCACGAGCACTTAGCACATATGGTTCTAGACGTGAAAATCCTGGAGCTAGGAATCAAGTCTTCCTTGCCTCTGTATGGCCAGTGTATCAACTAGTGAGCTTTACACAGTCTCAGCCAAAAGCAAAAGACATTTGATGTTTTCTTCTTTAGGATAAGTGAACATTTGACATTCGGGGTGTTTCAGACATAGAAATCCGTGAGCAAATCTATTCTGATTGTGACTGCTTGCAGGCTGTGTGTGGGAAGATTCTCTAAGGCAACAACCGAAATTCAACTTCTGTTAATTGAGGAGAAAATTAGGGTCTTCGAATCTTGAATACAGCTATAAAAATATATATGTGTGTGTGTGTGTGTGTGTGTGTGTGTGTGAGAGAGAGAGAGAGAGAGAGAGAGAGAGAGAGAGAGGGACTGATTTTCATGGGAGAAGGGTGGGAAGTGGTCAAATGAAGGGTTTAGGCTCCAGGTTGGACAAACAGAGGACCACCAACAATGTCACATAAAGAGAGTGCAAGACTTTGTGGCCAA
Organism: Rattus norvegicus; assembly: GCF_021556685.1. Classification (NCBI taxonomy): domain Eukaryota; kingdom Metazoa; phylum Chordata; class Mammalia; order Rodentia; family Muridae; genus Rattus; species Rattus norvegicus. The sequence goes on from NC_141542.1 coordinate 73,719,360, forward strand.
ATGGCCAAAGGGACCTTTGCACTCTGAGAAAGGTACTCAGGCTCTCAGCCCACACAAGCTCACAAACTTCATAGGTCATCATACTGTCAACTCCGAAAACATCAGTGCACTCATAAACTATCCCACGCCATTCTCATTAGAGGGAGACCTGGAACACAGTAACCTGGCCTGGGTTCTTGAACACTCCCTAGAGAACTATGGTCTTCTTTGAGAAGCAGAACTCTATGCTCATGTTGAATTCAGCACATCACAGAGACCTCTATATTTACCAGAGAAGTGCTAACAGCTAAGCTATGGAACCAACTTAGTTGTCCGACTACAAAATAAATGAGTTTTAAAGTGAGCCATATATACACAGTGGGAGGATTCCACCAGGGAGAGGAAGGAAGCCATGTAGTCTTCAGAAACACAGCTACAATTGGAAAGAATCATATTCAACAGAGGAAGCCAGCCAGAAAGATTATATATTTCCCCTCATATATGGTTCTAGATTTTTATACAGCTCCATGAAACCTTGTATGGGTATGTGACATTACATAGAAGTGAAATTATATGGGGGACCCGGAGGACCCAGGGGAAGAGGGAGAGGGGAGAAAGCCAAAGAAATTGGAGTATTAGGGAGAACATAGGATACAACATAGTAATTATTAAAATGTTTCTGTCACCCAGTACCACGTTCACCGGATATATGATAAAAATATTTTAGAATTATAAATAGGTAAATACCAGTGTTGATTAGGCTCCTAGTTTATTACACAGTGATGGTTTAATCCAGAGCACTGCTGAAATATGGTGCTAGCATAAAAAATAGGAAATTGCTCCCTCCCTGCTAGGAGTCAAGCCTATAACTGATTGAAAGAAACCAGAAGGCAGAACAAGACCCTGATACTTAGCAGAGGAGCTCAACCTCCTCATTGCCTTTTCCGTCTCACCTGCAGCCTGCTCAGTTTTCTTCATGGTCCTACCTTCTGAGCTCCCCTGGGAGTCCTCCAACATGGGTCCTAGGGTCCAAATGAAACTGGTCTCCTTTTTGCATGAGCAGAAAAACTTCTCCTCAGGCACTCCAGCACTCCAGCTAGAAAACTGGAGTGAAGCCTCTATGTTGTTTCCTAGGTGAATGGCTTCCCTGACTGTGGGAAAGAGAGACCGAGGCGTTAGACATACTCCCTACCTGGGCAAGTGGAGCAGGCCAGAAAAAGGAATGAGAATCCATGGCTGCTTAAAAATGAAACATTCATGATAGCTAAACCTAGTGTTAGTGATATTGGCAAAATGCTGTTTCTCAGGACTTGGTAAATACCTACAGAGCCAGGGAGGTGATCAGCAGTTAGGTGCACAGACTGATTCTGCAGAGGACCTTAGTTTGAATCCCAGCCCTCATGTTGTGCAATACATAATCCATCACCTGTAATCATGCCCAGTGAATCCGACATCCTCTTCTGGCCTCCAGGGCACCCACATGCATGTAACATACATTCACATAGAGACAAATTTACACAAATAAAAATAAACAGTTGAAAATAAATATAAATACTGACTTTGACATTCTCTCCTTGTCTTTACATACTGAGGTAAAGCAATTTTCATATCTTAAACTTTTGGGCAGACTCCCAAATAGCTGAAAGCCTAAGAACTGCACCTGTGGCCAAGTCCCATAGCCCTTCCTTCCTAGGAGCCAGCCTAGGAGTCCTCAGAGGGATTGTCAGGCATGCTAGACTGATATTCACTCGAGTATGAGTTTTGTTCAAATTAACTTACTTTACAGTCTTAGGAATCTACCGTCTAGAGGTATCTAATGAGATGCGAGATGAAACTAACAGCCTGTAGCAAAACTCAAAGAGAATGCCTGAAGATCCGCCCTCTCATTACCCAACATTCATAACATATACAAAAATGATGCTCAGAGATTGTCCACCATTAATAACTCCAAAACTCAGAAACAGCTGAGTAACCCTCAGAAGGCAGCAGACGACTTAAGGGCAAACATGTCTGTGCTACTGTCACTCGGCCACTATAAAAGAAAGATTTGTATTTACTGCAGTGAAAACATTTGAGAGAAAAACTGTGGAGTGGACATAATTTTAAAAGTAATATGAGCCCCAGTTAATCACATAAAATATCATATATTGGTTCATATGAAATTATTATGCACATTCTACAAACACAAGCACATTCTATATACACATGCATTTGCATAAAATAAAAAAAGCTTGCATTTCTGTATTAGTTGTATTTTTTAATTACATACAAATAATGCCCAAAGCCTGAGCACATACGTCACTGGGGCAGGTCCAGTGTGGGCTCCAGGCTTACCTCTCCTTTGGGATTTGGCAGGGCTGAGAATGTTTATAGGGATCAATTGCTTGGAATCTAATTTTGATAAAGACAGGGAGCCCCCATGAAAGGGTTTTGTCTCAGGGACCTTCTGAGTGTTGGGATTACGAACTCTAGTCTTCATACACTCTGTTTCTGTGGCAACAGGAATTGAAGCCAGGACCCTGTATGTGCTCGGCAATCGTTCTACAACTGAACTGCATCCTAAGCTCTTGGTGGTTCTTTTAAGAAGAGAAGAAAAACAAAACCAAAGATCTCTCTCTCTCTCTCTCTCTCTCTCTCTCTCTCTCTCTCCCTCCCTCCCTCCCTCCCTCCCTCCATCCATCCATCCATCCATCTATCTACCTATCTATCTATCTATCTATCTATCTATCTATCTATCTATCTATCTATCTATCTACAAAGTAAAAAAAGAAGAACCGAAGGCACAAACCAAGAAAGATTTTTGCATATGTTAATTTTGTATATGCTAATTTTGGTCCAGGAGGGCCCCTCTGAGATAGTGGTTTTTAGGGACCAGAGCAAGTGACTGTCTAGAGGGAGGGGTGGATGTGGGGGAGGAGAAGAAACAGCTGGTGCGTGGGGTGTCCAGAGCATAGGTGTCGGGTAAGTCTGGCTGAAGTCACTTGTACAAAGAGCATCTGAAGGGTGAGGAGCGAGAGGGGCGGGGCCTGTGGGCTATAGTATGGAATCTGGGGCTTCCTCTGAGAATTGATGGAGTGATAAGACAAAGATGCAGTGTTCAGCAAGGTCATCTTGGCTACCGTTTGAAGCAGACAGCATGGGGTGGATGGTAGAGAGAGGAATTGGGTAGAAGGCTCCTCCTCAGTCCTCACCAGAGAAGGTGGTAGCCTGGTCAAACTCAAGAGTATTGACAAATGGGGCTTACTTAGCATGGTATAGTGTCCAACTGAGACTGTGGCAAACGCAGAAGCCAAAGAGTAGTGTGGCTTTTCTACCTAAGAGACTTGGTGACAGAAAATGAGTTGACATTTCTTTTCATACACAGTCGGTCCTCTTCATATGCTGCTCAGCATATGGGAGTTGTCCAAGTGATACTCATCAAGGTCTGCAAGATTTCCTGACTTTCGTTTCAGTGTGGCTGAGAATGTGCCCTCTTCACTCGGTGTTGTGACTGTTTTCCCTTCATGCTTCTGTTTGTTTGTTTCCTTGCTTGCTTATGAGACAGGATCTCACTATGTAACCCTGGATGACCTGGAACGAGCTTTATACAGGCTGGCCTCAAACTTAGAGGCCACCTCTGCCTCCAAAGAGCTGCAGTTAAAGGAGTGTACCACTGTGCCTGGTAACACACAGGATCTTAAATTTGGAATCTAGTACTAGCTCACCCCCTGTGGTAGGGGTGTGCAAGTGTTGATTGCCGGATTGGGTTTGTTGTTTTATTGGTACAGACTGGAAGGAAAATCATTGCCCTATGTTGGTTGTACTTGGTATTTGGGTTCTTTACAGTATTTCAGTGCTTATTTATTTAAAAAATTTTATGTGTATAGGTGTATTAATTATTGTCCTATTGCTGTGAAGAGATACCATGACCAAGACAAGTTATAAAAGGAAGCATTTGATTGGTGGTTTGCTTACAGTTTCAGAGGGTTAGTCCATGACCATCATGGCAGAGTATGGCATTAGACAGTCTACCCCCAATGACATACTTCCTCTAACAAGGCCACATCTCCTAATTCTTCTTAAACAGTTCCACTGAGGACTAAACATTCAAAGACATGAGCCTATGGGCACCAATCTTATTTTAAACACCACAAGGTGTTTTGTCTATACGCTTGCCTGTGCATGACATGTGGCACTGCTACCCGGAAGAGGGCAATGGATTTCCTAGAACTGGAGTTAGAGATGCTTGTAAGCCACCATGTGGGTGATGTGAATCGAATCTCAATCCTCTGAAAAAATACAGTGTTCTTAACTATTAAGCCATCTCTCCAGGGCCCTATTCTGTTTTTAAAACTGAGGAGTGGGTAATGAGAATATCAGTAGGTGTGGAAAGAATTCAGAAGATCCCTTTTTTGGAAAGTCCAGCCAAATGTGTATATATACACACACTCACACGCACTCACACACTCTTGTTCATACACGAACACAAACACACATACATGAGCACATCTCATAACACACACACAGACACACACACACAGACACACACACAGACACACACACACAGACACACACACACACACACACACACACACGGTCCTTCCTTTACTTCGTTACCTGATTATTACCTGAGAATATGGGAGTTAGAAGCAGGAGGATCATGAATCACCACCTAGCTTGAGACATGTAACAAATTCCAGGACACCCTGAACACAGCGAGACCATGTTTCATCCTTGTGTTCTAAAAGACAAGTTGCATTCATACAGCTGTTTAGCTGATAGAATAAAATTTAATTAGTAACTACCCCTTCCCCAGCTGGGAAATCTGCAGAAACCTTAGAGCTAACACACTCAGACTGAGGGCTGAGAGTGGAGAGTTGTCAGCCATCTTGAATGCCCTCACTGACACAGCGGGACCCTCCTTGAAGAAACAGTATAAGCTGTTTCTTCTTCACTGACTTAGCACTCACTCTTGACTTAAAGTGAAACAGAAGAACTTCCCATTTAATTACCCTCCTCAGCTTCATGTCCAGTGCTCTTTATTCGAGGCCTGACAGGTACAGGTCTAGCTGAGAGCTGAGCTTTGAAGAGCACTGCACACACAAGGAGACCCATCTTACTCTATTAACACTCAGCACCTCCTTATCTGCAGTGCTAGAAGAATTCTATGATTCAAAGGGGGAAATACTTGCTTTGAGGGTAAGAGCCATGCTACAATTGTGTTTTAAAAGATTTGAAAGCTACCCTTCTGTGAACAGAGCCACTGATGGATGCATGGAAACCAGGGAGAAGAGGAGATCTGGGGAAACATATAAGAAACATGTGATGTTTCTGCAGCAGTTTGAAGGCTAAGTTTGGTCATTATACTCTTGAATGTGAAAATCCTTGTGGCATAATGAAAAACACACCTCTGTTTTGCTTCCAAAATGAATTTCAAATACTGAACGGTCTTCATGGGGCTGAAGGAGCTCCACCGAGTGTGGATTTGCCCCACTTCTGTGTCTCCAAGAGCACATGGACAAAAATAAGAGAAGAGAGGGATGTGTGCTGCTCTGTCCCTTCTGCTCCGGTTAACCATTTCCTTCTGTGGCATCATCTACCACAGCCTACTTCCTGAACACACATAGAACTTGTCCTTGGTTACCTGCAGGGAATGGGAATAGTATTCATGTTTACAAACCTTATGAAGCAGTTAGACTGTCAATCACCCAGGAGAAAATGATCTTAAGAGACTGTGGTGGTTTGAATGAAAATGGCCCCCATAGACCCATAGCGAGAGGCACTATTAAGGGGTGTGGCCTTGTTGGAGAAAACATTTCACTGGGAGTGTGTAGAAGTTATTTCCCGTTCTTCCTCCCTTCACTGTGCTCCCGGAAATAAGGCTCAAACTCAAAACATATTTACAAATACCTTGGCCATAACTAAAATAACCCAGTTATTTTAATATACATTCTGCACATGGCTGGTTACCTATGCTCAGCATACCATGCATCTGTTTCCTCACACCTTCCTGGGTGAATTTCCTGCCTGGCTCTATCCAGAATTCTGCCTCCCAGATGTCCCACCTTTTATTTCCAGCCTATGCCATAGGACATAGGCTTTTTAATTGACAGGTGATGCATCCATACAGTACACAAGATATTCTCTCCACAGGGGTGAGTTCTGAGGCCTCAGAAGCTCAAGTCAACTCTCTTCCTGTTGCCTGCCAATCTATGTGTAGAACTCTCAGCTCCTTCTCTTTCACTATGTCTGCCTGCATGCCACCATGCTGCCTGCCACCATAACGATGGACTAAATAAACCTCTGAACCTGTTAGCTGGCCACAATTAAATGCTCTCTTTTAGAAGACTTGCTGTAGTCATAGTGTCTTTTCATAGCAATAGAAACCCTAAGACAGACATTCCACAAAGGTAGAAGAGATGGCTCAGAGGTTAGGAGCACTGGCTGCTTTTGCAGAGGACCTGAGTTTGGTTCCCATCACCATAGGGCAACTCACAGCATTCTAATTCCATCTCAGGAGACCCAACACCTCTTTTGTTTTCTGCAGTCACCAGGTACACACTTTGTTCACATACATACATGCAGGCAAACAGCAAACATATAAAACAAAAAATGAAAAATCTTTAAAAATACAAGACATTCTATAGAAAATGTAAGTAATATTTAAAAATAGGAAAACATAATTTTCTCTGATACTGTGATAAATACAGACCTAAAGTAGTTTAAGGAGGAAAGGAAGTGACGTAGTTTATCATCTAGGGAAGCCAAGGCAGAAACCTGAAGACTGGAATTGAAGCAGAAACTACCACAGAGGAACCCTGCTGTGTGCTTTATGTCAACTTGACACAAGCTAGAGTCATCAGAGGGAAAAAAAGCTTCAATGAAGAAAACGGCTCCAGGGGCTGGAGAGATGACTCAGCAGTTAAGAACACTGGCTGCTCTTCCAGAGGTCCTGAGTTCAATTTCTAGCAACCACATGGTGGCTCACAGCCATCTGTAATGGGATCTGATGCCCTCTTCTGGTGTGTCTGAAGAAGACAGCTACAGTGTATTCATACACATAAAATAAAAATCTTAAAAAAAGAAAAGAAAAAGAAAAAGAAAAGAAAAGAAAAGAAAAGACCTCTGTAAGATCCAGCTGTAAGGTATTTTCTTAATTAGGGATCAATGTGGAAGGAAGGACCCAGCCTATTGTGGGTGGAGCATCCCTGGGCTGGTGGCCCTGGAATCTATAAGAAAGCAGCCTGAGCAAGCCATGAGTAGCAAGGCAGTAAGCAGTATCCTCCAGGGCCTCAGTATCAGCCGCTGCCTCCAGGTTCCTGCCTTGCTTGAGCTCCTGCCCACACTGCTTTGGATGATGAACTGCTCTATGAAACTGTGAGAGAAATAAACTCTTTTCTCCCCAAGTTGCTGTTGATCATGGTGTTTTGTCACAGCACTAGCAACCCCATCTAACCTCTAGAAAAGCATCTGCTTACGGGCTTGCTTTCCCTGGTTTGCTCATTTTGTTTTGCTGTTATTTATTAAAAGTTTTTAAGTAAATGGATGTTGATTCCCCCAAGTCCTTCTATTTCTTCCACATTTCTCTGTTTACCCACCTTTATGTTCTCTTCTCTCTTAAAAAAAAAAACTACGGGGTTGGGGTGCAAGGCCCTGGGTTTGGTCCCCAGCTCTGAAAAAAAAAAGAAAAGAAAAAAAAACTACATCCATCAATTATAAAAAGAACAATACAAAAGGCCACAAGGATTTACCTATAGGTAAATTGATGGAGGTGATTGCTCAATTGAGATTCCCTCTTCTCAGGTACATCTAGGTTTGTGTCGAGTTGACTAAAACTCTGACAATGCTGTTAGATGCAAACTACACATCAAAACTGAGAACTGTGAGACGAGCTTCCCCTTAACAACCTGCCAAGCAACCAAGTTGAGAAAATGAAGCAGAAACTGCCCACCACAACCACTGACCTCATCTCTGCTTATGCCACAGTGAACTTCCAAGCAAGGTCTGGATGCTTCGAAGATGCCCACTCGTCCTGCCCTGTCTGGTGAGTCTCCTGATTCTACCCTGCCCTCTCCAACCCTCAGATCTAGGCCTGTCCCACAGTCCTGCTGCCGAGCTTCCAACCTCCAGGCTTGGCCCAGCTCAAGCCCTCATCAGCCCAGCCCCTGCATGCCCTCCTGATTTCATCCTGCCCATGCTGTAGCCAACATCCAGGGAACGTGGCTGGGGAAGAGGAGGCAGAAAGATCACAAGAACCAGAGGATGAGAAAATCTGCAGTGAGACTGTATCTCCTAGAAGTGACTGGGAAGCCACATCCATAAAACATCAACAAAATGGCTACCTAAATAACAGCAGAAGGACAACATGCTAATGTGGAAGGGGGAAATCTCACAGTGCCCACACTGACACTAGAACTTCAGGCAATTAATGACTGCTGAGAAAGGAAGAATACTTTTTCTCAGGGACAGGCCCCCTAACCTGTTACCTAGTACCAAGTGGTCGGCCCTGAAACCATGCACAAAAGAGCAACACTAGTTGAAGTCACATTCTGTAGTTCTCTATGTTTATATATGTAAAACTAACAATTAAAGACAATTAGGTCATGAAATTGAAATGGGGAGGAAAGAGGGACACATGAGAGGTTAAAGGAAGGAGGAAAAAGAAGAAATGATGCAATCATAATTATTATAATTATGAATTTTAATATTTAATTTTAAAAATGGAAAACAGAACAAAATCAGTCTTAACAGGCACATATGTGGGAAGTCAATACTGTAATTCAAATACCATTCCAACAAAGCATTCATTAGGTGACCTGCACAGTTATAGAAAGCATAGTTTGTCTTGAGTGGGAATAACAAGCCTTCAAGGAATTACTGAGTTCAGTGTGGAAAATAATTTTTTCTTTTGCTGCAAAATTCATATCTGAGTGTTCTCTAAAATACTGAGTATTTGGATATGTGTAACATACAGTGTATACTTGTGTGAAAATGTTCTTAGTGATGTAGTACATGTGCAATGAATATAAATGGTAAAATTATGAAAGAGAGAGAAGGGAAAAACAAGGGAAGGAGGGAGGGAAGAAGGGAAGGAGGGAAAGAGGGAAGAAGGGAGGGAGAGGAGAAGGGAGGGAAGGAGGAAAAAGAGAGGGAAGGAAGAGGGAGGGAAGAAAGGAGAGACGGGAAGAAAGGAAGAAGGGAGGGAGGGAGAGAAGGAGAGGGAAGGAGAGAGGGAGGGAGAGAAGGAAGGAACAAACCTAGAGGTATTTGAGCACAGGAATCCAATAGAACAAAAACTGCCATATGAATTTTGAACTCCAAGGTCCGGATACTCATAATTCCCAACTTCCTTAAATTAATAGCGTTTACTAGTCACACTTTCAATCCTTTTCATATTAAAAACAATGGATGCAGTTGTTGGTTGCCTACAGTAACTCATAGTCTCTCTGAGCGTGATGTGACAGCCATGGTGACTATGTGGCTGTGTGGAGTATTATCCTCTCACCTAGAAAGTTCTCTTCTCTCCTAGAACTTCCTCAAATAGTAATCAGGAAAATTGTTTTTTTACCTTCATTCATTCCTTCCATTTGTGTGTGTGTGTGTGTGTGTGTGTGTGTGTGTGTGTGTGTGTGTATGTTTCTCTATGTTGCCCTGACTGTCCTGGACTCATTTTGTAGACCAGGTTGCCTTCAGATTCATAGTGCTCCACGTGCCTCTGTGCTCCACATGCTGGGATCAAGTTTGTGCTTCTTTTTTTTTTTTCCCTTAAGTTTTCATTTACGATGGTAGGAAGTTCAAATTCTAGCCTACCTCTCAAAAGTTGCATTACATTTTCAACAAGGAGTTTGGTAACAATGCCCTTATCTCATGGTATTTATTTCACTCTAATTTTCCATTTTTTACAATCCGTTTCTTTACTCTGAACCTTGTGCACTATTTTTGCTCAAATTGAAATTCCCTCTTTGGAGTGAAGTGTGATTTAACTTTCTAAAGTACAGAGGGGAAAAAGTGACCACACTGCTCCCTCACACATTTTCCCAGGCTGGGAATCGACCACAGGAGCCTGCGTGAGCTAGGAGTGCTCTACCTTGAGGTACTTCCCTATCCCTCTGCAGCAGTACTGACAGAGAGAGGGCAGACCAGAAAGGAATTGTGGCCTCTTTCACCAGGGAACACATTTCAGAAGATGTCAGCCTCTGAGCTACAAGGTCACCACTGCTGGATGGCCCACACCGCTCCTGAGCTGCCTCTCTCTACAGCGCATGCACAAATCCCAGTGACCCAAGTCACCATGGCTGCCAGAGTGAGCATATGAGTCAAAATTCGGAGCATTAAGGCTATTTTCAGGAGGAATCCATAATAAAAGTCTCTTAGTGAGTCTGAAAAATCAGTGTGACCAGGGACAAGGATTATTAGCTTCAGACCCTAACAGACCTATGGGGAAGATAGAGAACAATACCTTACATGTATTTTTGCTTATCCTAAACATTCCTAATAGCTTGCAATGAGAATAATTTATACATTAATTGCTTAGAAAGGTCAGCTTTTACAGCTCCTATTATCAGCTCAGTGTTCTCCGTGTACCACTGACCACTGAGCTTGGTAATACTTACATGTTTAAGAGATGTCTGGCCATGGTAACTATGCACCACTTAACTTCCACACAGTGGAATGTACAGTCTTGGAAATGGTTCCCAACACATGTGTTCAGGGACCCATGCACCTAGAATCCGAATCTAGCTATGTTTGACTCAGTTGTCTGTGCCCCTGATATGAGCTTCATGCTGAATGCAGGTAATCTACAGAAAATCTTGGGCAGGAGATGGAATTCAGCATCTGGCTTGACAGAAGTGTGGGCTGATGACGTCTTTGCTCACAAGATTCATGTTCACAAAGTGCTTAAATCTCACTGAAACGAATATAATTGTACCTTTAGAAACAAGAGCATCTGTCTATCCCTACAAGCAAGAACTGGCTGCCGGACTGAGCAGATGAGTCAAAATTCGGAACATTAAGGCTATTTTCAGGAGGAATCCATAATAAAAGCCTCTTAGTCTGAAAAATCAGTATGACCAGGGACAAGAATTATTATCTTGTCACTGAAATGGGTATATGACAGATTTCACGTCCCACTCTCCCATGCATTCAGAAAGAGCCACACGACTGTGTTCTAGCCAATGAAACATAAAAAAAAAACAATATACTCTACTTCTGTTTCTGGTCCATGAAATTTCAAAATCAGTCTATCTTTGCCCCCTCCCCCCAACTTTTTATGACAAATAAGTCCTCACCTCACCACATAGCCCAGACCAGCCTAGACATCACTATGTAGTGCAGGTTGGCCTATTTCTGCCTCTCAAGTGTTGGAATAACACTTATATGCCCATGCACATCTGTCATGCTTTCTTGTTCTCTGGCTAAGAAAAACATATGGTGTGTGTAAAGCCATGTATTAAAGATAACCAAACCTGTGTGATACAAAGCTCTCTTTATCAACCAACCTCTCAGTTTTTAACAAGTTGGAATCATTTAGAGCTATTTATGGGAGGAAAGAATAAACTTCTTTTATGTCTGAGCTGACCCGGTAATACATGCATCTCATTCTTCTTTGGTATCAGTAGAACAGAAGAACAGTCTAGACTCATCTTCAAAGCCAAATTCAGTTTTATACTACCAACTTTTTGGCCTAGCTCTTGCTGACGATTTATGGAGATATCTTCTGTGACTTAGCCAACCATCGAAGCCTCTTGGGATACAAAAAGTGGTATTAGCTGAGTCCTCCAGCCTCCTATACAACCTGCACTTTGAACTTGTCTACATGACACTATGCAGTATTGGCCTCAAGACCTTAAACCGTCACTTCTAGCTCCCTAGATCTGGTGAACAGACCTAATCACCTCGATGCTTAAAACACAACCATCTTCAAAGCACTTTTACGCTGTGTATCCCTAGAGGACTTACCATCCGTGTCATGCCCATAATTCATTAATGGTATCATGGAAGCTGCCATTTGTCTGAAATCTTGACAGAATTCAAGAAATCAGAGCCATTGGCTTCTATCACATATATTTTTACTGACAAATTTCTCAGGCTTTAAGAGTGTTGAAATATTAAAAACAAATGTGTAACATTAGAACTATATGTAATATATATGTATATTATTATATTTTTTGACTGAGTGGTAATGGCATACACCTTTAATTCCAGCACTAAAGAGGTAGAGGCAGGTTGATTTCTGTAAGTTTGAGGCCAGCCTGGTCTATGTCGTAAATCCCAGGACAGAAAGGGCTACATAGAGAGATCCTATCTCTAAAAAACAAAACAAAACAACCAAGCAAACAAAAACCGTTGCTCCATAAAACCCTAAACCAAACCAAACCGAACAACAGCAAAATCATATTTCACCATTTAAGATATCTCAGACATTCCAACAACTCAGGCAAACACTAATTATATTGCATCCAGGGTTTTGCTTGTCAGTTTATGTGTCTGCACTCCTCACTGTATTTTAAGCCATTTATGGACAAAATGAGTTGTTTCCCCTGTATTGTACCTGTTTGTAGACTGGACGCTAATTTTTATTCTAAAAGTTTGTTTTAAATAACCAGTACACTTACAGTATTAGTTGAAAACAATACATAAGATAGAAGCTGAAAAACAATTATCCCCTACTTTATCTGAAACAAAGATGACCGAGCAAATAAAGAAAAATGAAAAAGAATCATGGTCTACTGATGTAGAATTCCGTGAGAGGAAGGGTTGTAGGGGTGGGGTTGTAGGGGTGGAGCTGCAGAGCCCCTGCCCAGGGTGCATGAAGCCCTGGCTTTAGATCCCAGAACGTGGCAGCAAACATCTGTAATGTGTGTAATAAAAGCAGGAGGATCTGAAATTCAAATTCTTCTTCGGTTACATAGTGAGTTCTCACTCACCCAATCAATCCATTGATCAATAAGTAAACCATCCAGAAATTGCAGTCATAGACTAGGCGCAGAGACAGCGCTGGGGTGGAAAAGAACCGGAAGCCACGCGTTCACGCCTGAGTTCCAGGGAGCTGAGTTCCAGGAGCCAGATGCCCTCTGGCAGCACCGCCTTTCAGCAGCGCCCTGCTTCAGAAAAGGACTGGGAGGAAGCTGTGCAAGGGATGGCAATGACGCGATGGAACTAAGAAGCCACCTAGACCCGCAGTTTGGAACCTGCGTTTGAGATGCTCAAATAAAACTTTGAGAAGAGGAAAAGAGGCTTAGGAAGAACTGGCCCGTTTTCTCTGCACACAGAGATGCCTAGTGCCTTTGCCAGTGACCCTTAAAGCCCAAGGTGCTCTCTCCAGCGCTTTAGGAACAAGGAAGAGTTGTGTTTGGTTCATGTTAGTAATTGACGATGACACATGATATGGACGTTAATGTGAAAGGAAGGTCCAATGTTACCCAGATTGCAGAGGATTAAGGGATTGATAATGTTGGTCTTTAAATCAATTCCGTTCAAGAAAATGATACTGGGGGGCTGGGGATTTAGCTCAGTGGTAGAGTGCTTACCTAGGAAGCACAAGGCCCTGGGTTCGGTCCCCAGCTCCGAAAAAAAGAACCAAAAAAAAAAAAAAAAAAAGAAAATGATACTGGGACAGAGACTACTTACGTCTGCTACATTAGACTCAAGTGAATTGTCATGTTGGTGCCACAACAATTCTTTGAATTGTAAAGATACGTTTTGATCACTGTGTCCACACTTCCGTCACAAGCAAGTCACTAGTGGAGCCGGTTATTTTCTCTCCTCTGTAGTTGGCTGAGGTTTTTCTTATACAATAACATTAACTTTTGTCAAATAAGACTTTGACGAAACAAAGGATTATTTGTTGAAACAATCCTACAGGACATTCCCTTTAATTCTTCAGACTTAGTCTTCAGACTTCAGAGATCTGTTAGCTGATAGTTCCAATTTCTTTTGAGATTTTACTTATTTCTATTTTATGTGTATGAATTCTTGCCAGAATGTATGTCCATGACTCTTTGCCTGAATGTATGTCCATGTACCACCCATATGCAGTGCTCACCACGTGGGTGCTGGGAGTCAAACCCGATAGGTGATTCCTAAACACGGAGCCACCGCTTCAGCTCCTATTGGTTAAAAATTTAAAACACTAAGTCACCCTTGCCTTCTTTAAAACTTATTTGGCAGTGATATTTTATCCTTTCTGCATTTCCTAGATTTGAACTATTAGCATTTTTGCTTACGAGAAATCAGCCCACATCTCACCTTAGTTTCTTGCCTGTCTGTCTGTCCGTCTGCTTCTTGTTTGTTTGTTTATTTGTTAATGGCGACAGAACACATAGATAACTCATTCCCTCATGCAAGGACAATCACTTCTCACGACCTGCAAAAGGATATGCTGCCAACACCACACAAATGCACACATTTCCAAGTGTTAAGAAAATAAATAAGATTGAAAGTCAGAAGTAAAATCCATGAACATCAATTACCATCAGTATTTTAAGCTATAGATGTTAAAATCTGTGTACTTATAACAAGTTTCTGTATTAACTAAAATACCAATCAAAGAGGGGAAAACCTGGGGGGATTATAGTATATTACGTTTTAAAACTAAGTGTTGAAATTGAAAATTACAAATGAGTTGACTAAATGACCACATATTCTTGGCATGGTTCTTAGAACTAACGTCAAACACTAGATTTGGACCAGCATAATGACATGGTGAGTAAAACACTTGCTGCTCAAGAGTGGTGACCTGAGTTTGATCCTTGAAACACACAGAAATGTGGGAAAAGAAAAATCTACAGTATCTACTTTATACATGTTATGGCACACATATCCTTCCATCACACACACACACACACACACACACACACACACACACACACACACACACAGAGAGAGAGAGAGAGAGAGAGAGAGAGAGAGAACATTAAAAGTGAATACATATTTCTTAAAAATTCAGTATGCTAATATGCTAATATCATCCCTTCTGGAGTGCTTGTTCACTTTTTTCCTCTGTAATCTTGGTAGGATTAATGTTCATCTGAGCCCATTTCCCTCTCTCACACTTCTCTCACCTCATATTATTTATTTGAAAGATTCTTTGAAACTCAGAAGCATTCTTCCCATGTCGTACTTTAAGATTAATGCACGATAAAATATGAAAGAATTACAATATAGAACCAATTTTGTTAGTTGGTGTCTTGAAAGTCAAATTAAAAATCCAGAAATCAAAGTGTATGAACAAGTAGTTGACTAAAAAGAAAACCAGGGTCTGGGGAGATCTCTCAGTGATTAGAGCACTGCTTACTTTTGAAGAGGATGTGGGCTCAGTTCCCAGCACCTACATGGTGGCTCCAGGGGATCTGACACCCTCTGCTAACTTTGCACAGGCACCAGGCACACACATGGTGCACATTCAAACATGCAGGTAAGGTACTAAGATACCTATAACAATATAAACCTTTAAAACAATTAAAAACAGTAAATGACGAAAATATTTAATTGTGTAGTTACTGAAAACTATGAATGAAGAATGTTGAGTATTTTTAATAACAGATTGGGAAAATTAGAATTATAAAATGTGATGGGAATGAAATTGAATTATTTTTGGAAATAAAACTTAATACAAAAAATGAAAACTTTGAAATGAATTACTGGAGCCAAGGTTGTGTCTCAGTGTTAAAGTGCTTGTCTACCACGCAAAGCTAGGGAACTCTGGTCTCCATTCCCAGCAGCACACACACACACACACACACACACACACACACTCACACACACGCACACACACATGCACTCACACATGCACACACACATGCACACACACATGCACACACATGCACATACATGCATACACACACGCACACACACATGCACACACATGCATACACACATGCACACACACATGCACACACATGCACATACATGCATACACACACGCACACACACATGCACACACATGCATACACACACACACACACACACTACACTGATCGTTAAGGAAATCTGTACAACTTGTAGCAGCAAGTGGGAGGCACGCTGAGTGTGTGCTACATTCGGTAGAATGCTATGCAGCAATAATAAATCAATAACATTTTCATAAGACATGAATAAATCTAAAAATCACACTATGTAAGTATGCTATATGAGAAACGAAGTGAGAATCTCTGTATACATTGTTTATATTTTAATAGAGGCAGCAATATGTATTAAACGTAAATCCATACTGCACCACTATGAATTTTTTAAGAATATATATTCAACAACATAAAGGAATAGATAGTACATTGAAAGGATATCGAATGCACAAGGATCATAACCTGAGAAAAGGAGGAGAAGACAGGGACTTAAAGTAACACAAGTGGTCTCATGAGACTGCTGATCTACGCTGCCGTGGAGGGAACATATATGTTCCACTCGATGGCCTCAGGTGCCTTCCATGGCAGTGGTAACTGTATTGTCTTAGAGTGTAGTCCAAGACAGTAAACACACACACACACACACACACACACACACAGACAGACAGACAGACAGACAGACAGACACACACACACTTCTGATCTTTCTACTTTTAAAAAAGAATATCTAAAAATATCTAAATTATAACATATTTTACATCCATAAATCAAAATGTAAAGTCTGATGACTTCACACAATGTACTTGCTCATGTAAGCCCCTCCTAGATTGAGAAACAGAACATTTTGAGCTCTATAATTCTTTAAGCCTCCACCAAGCCATCACTGGGCCTCCCTCCCCAGCAGACATCTCTATTCCGATTTCCCATGCTATGGATTCCTCTGTTTGGCCTTCAGTGTGAGGGGTTGTGCATTGTGCATTTCAGTGTTTGCATTTTTCCCTTCTGTGTTAACTTTGCGAGAATGGCATGTTCTTGCAAGAGACGCTGTAAAGTTTCAATGTGTAAACACTCCACATTTTACTCTTGATGGGCTATGAAGCTGACCTATTTTCTTTTATCAGGGAGAAGGCTACTATGGACATTTTTGTCTGTCTCTTAGGAGCTGCATGTTTTCTTGTGTTTAGGTTGGACAGTGTACAGCTGACCAGCTATAAGACATGCGGATGGATCATCACCTCCTCTGGCTGTAGAGGGGAACCCCAGCTACACCTTCCTCTGCACAGGGGAATTGCCAGTATCTTTAAACAGCATTTTCTCACTTTTCAATTTTTTTTTATTTTTGCTTTTAGATCAGCTCCCAAGTTTTTTCCTTTTAAGTCTAGACTGGACTTATACCTGTGTCATCACCGTCTCACTGGTCCCAAATGTTAGCATCATTCTGTGAGCTTACAGGTCCACCTTCTACGTGCAGACCAGAAAGTCGTGCTACTGTGTTCTCTGTCATACAAATCATTTCATTTCTCCTCCTCCATCCCTCCTCCTCCTCTTCTGTCTCCTCTCTTTCCTTTCTTTACATTTTCTCCTCCTCCTTTTCCTCCTCCTTCCTCTTTCTGCTAGAAGGAATTATACAATAGTCTGGATGGAAATTGCCATACATTGCAAGCATGGCTTTTTCTCTCTACCACCCTTCCTACTTTCCTGGTTCAAACTTGGTTGACCCTCCTGTGCATGACTGCAATGGCCATTAGAAGAGTCTCTGGACTCTTTTTAAAATTCTTTTCCAGAAAGATCCACCCCAAACAGAGCTGACCACACTATTTTCCAAATTAATGTCCAATGGTCCTTACTGTTTTCCCTTATAGTCAAACTCCTTTCAAATATACTATCGGTGATACATTTAATTAGGCAACACTTGATGGATGTGAAAGGTAGTAGTCTACTGATGATGTTTGTTTATTAATACTTCTATTTCTGATCTCGGAAATATAGCATACAGTGTGAAATTCTTAGATTGACTATTTCAGTTTAATTTTTAAAAAAAATAGCAGAGGGGCAGTGAGATAGTTCAGTGAGTAAAGCCTGAGCTACCAGAGGTTGATTCTCAGAAACCAAATGGAGGAAATAGAGAAATGTTCTCTATTCTCTATGAAGACACACAACCTTCTCTACCACAACCTTCAAGTTGCCCTTGGCCTTCACACATAAACACATGTATCCATGCACACACAATAAACGTAATAATTAAAAGAGACTGGCAGGTCTTACAACACTACTTTTCATCATTTAAAAAAAAAACCAATGTGCAGCTGACCTTAAAAGTGATTTAGGTTTGATGATTTTTACATTAGAGGAATGTAGTACAAGTAGACTTGTTATGTAAAAGGCAAAAAGTCAAGAACAATAGTAATTTTAGTTATATAACAATAGTTTCGCTCAAGCAGATACATACAGTGCAGATTTTCTCTGAAAAGACCTTCCCCTCCACTGAAGACTTCCTAGGTTGTGCTTATCTTCTGGTTTTAATTTTCCCTTTCTTCCCACTTGACCTCCTTTGTTCAAGACTTCACATGCCCTGCCTGTTTCTCTTTTTCTGTAAGCCAGGGGAGGGAAGAGGCCCTCCATGGCCTCTGCATCAGCTCCTGTTTCCTGACCTGCTTGAGTCCCAGTCCTGACTTCCTTTGGTGATGAACAGCAATGTGGAAGGGTAAGCTGAGTAAACCCTTTCCTCCTCATGATATTTGTGCAGGACTAGAAACCCTGACTAAGACATCTGCTTAATAAATTGATCGATCAATGGGACCTGGGAGGCAACCTCTACCTAAGTCTGTATAATTTGATTCTTAGACAAGAATAGAACTTTCCTACCAGTGCAGGTAGAAATACTATATCTTTGGATGCTATCTATCTTGGAGAGAAGATTGAGTACTGGCTTTGTGGAAGGATTGAATCTTGAGGTCCTCCAAGGAAGCCCAGGACATGTTTTAGCATCATCTCCTTTCTCCTACTCTCTGACGACCCACCACAAGGCTATATCTGGCCTTAAGCAATACTAATTATTACCTCTTACTAGGGTACATGTGGATTGCAGTTTAAGATGCATCAGAATGATTATGCATATCATGTCAGACTAACATTGTTAGCAACTTGTAGTCGATCAGACCTTTCAAGTATGTTCTTCCAAGTTTTTGCTTGAGTAGTAAACTTCTGTACTCAAGTTCGACAGTTGGTGGAGGCAACAGTCTCTAGTGTTTTAGTTAAACAAGGTTTCATTGAACGTAATCACATAATAATAGATTTATTCTTGGTTTATTTTTCTGAAAAGAAACTATTGTTGAATTCATGTCAAAAGCAAAAAGGTATGCATTAGCCCTTCAATATTATAGTTTACTTGAGTGAACATCTAATAGAATAGCTTTGTATCACATATAAGAAACGCTATGTAATTCCAGAACTTGTAATTAAATAATATAAATATATAATTTATATTACATAAAATCAGACATTATATAAAATATAATATATAAAATATATAAATACATAAAAAGAGATACGTGTGTGGAAACAAAGATTTAGTTGCTACCACAATTTAAACATCTATTACATTCTTGCATCTTGGGCGTTTTATCCTCAAAATTAGTTTTTGTATTTGAATATATAATTATGGCCTTGGAAGAAGTCGATATATATTTATTTCTTGGAATCTACTACTCAGAATTTTTAGCTGTTGTGAAAAATTCTGTCTCTCTTTTGTATAACAGTTTCAAGTTTTTTGTTTGACTATGACTTAATAAAATGTGGGGGAGAATGAGTGGAAGATTTATTCTGCTGAAGACAGTAATGTGTCTTACAATAGGAAGAATAATTAATGAAATAATTGGAAGCTCTGGCTGTAAATTTGGAAGTTTAGGTACTTAATCTTCAGTGCATAACCATCGCATTCAACATATGAAAGTGGGCCAGTAAATATATATTGAATATGTGATTATGTAGAGTGCCCTAACTCTGACAGGTTTTTAATGTAGCTGATCAAATCTGTTTACTCCCTCCATTTCTTCTCTTCTCTTTTCCCTTATTAAGTTATAATTTCAAAGTGGTGAAGCATGGTAAGAAAAAGGATAGGAATGTTTCTACTGTTGGGTTATAGAGGAAAGAGGACACAAAATACTTCATTGAGTCTGACTGAGTTTGAGAAAGAGAGAGACTCAAGATTCGCAGGGCTGTGAAAAGTGAACTTAAAAATACAGCAGGCTTTGGAATCCTTGAATAGTAATGGGTGCTGGGTGGAAACTTTGAAGACAATAATTTTAAAACAAAACAAACTAGTCCTTTAATTATAGCATAATTATCCAGATTTTGAACTGTGAATTCACTCTTACTTTGGTCTTTTAAATAAATTATGCATGTTTTCCATATGGAGCCCCACACCAAAACTCCTTTTTAATCTGGGAAAGCATTTCCAAATCTGAGTTTTTAACCAGGCTCTGGGATATTAATTTGACTTCAGATTCCTCTATAAACTCCACGTTTAGAAATCTTTTTGAACTGTCCCTTGGGACACACATGTTTGTGCTGCACATATTCTGTCTTATAATAGTAACATTTAGGAATTCAGTAGGAAAAAAATAATGCCCATGTAAATATGATCTCTTTTGCAAACATTCAAACATACAATGTCCTCTGCCTTACCCCCCACCAGGTTTACATTAATAAGCCACCAATTGTAGCCTAGCCGTCCAATTCCAAAGAACCTTCTGACTCCAGTAATATGCAGTATTTACTCTGTTGTGCATTTAGAAAGGATTAAGGCATAATGCAGTTTTAATTAACTGAAATATTAATGGCAAAAAGCTTTTAAGAGAAAAATTTTTAAAGAGTTACTCATCACAAACATGGTTTCAATAAAAAAATATTTATAAAGCTGCATAGGGAACCAGGAATGGATAATTAAAACAAAAAACGAAATCAACATTTTTCCTTTTCTATAAAATCATTAACAAAGAACTTCATAGATAACAGGAAAAAATGTGGGTGCACTCTTTGCGGAGGGTTATGAGCTAATTAACAAAAGTTGACAGGAATTTTTTATTTGGTCTTTTATTTTTTTATTTGGTTGGTTGGTTGTTTTGGTTTGTATGACTGCTTGCTTGCTGAGTTCTGGTCAGACTCCTTGTGGTAAATGCATAGAGCCTGAAGGAGAACTGTATTCAGCCACCCAGGATCCTTAATGGGTCCACACTCTGTGATAATTAATGCCTTTCTCAGTAACCATTCAGCATCCAGGAACTTGAGCTAATGAGAGGAGGAGGAGTAACACGGGCAGACCCACAGCACTGGACGCTCTGGAACTACTTTGCCATCAACTCTACTGTCCAAGCACACAAAGCAAAGTCCTGCTTTTATAATTCATCCCTAACAGCATTTCAGTACTAACAACGAGCCCATTTTGATGGCTTCTGATTCCATTCGGGTTGCTTTTAGTTTCATTTAATAGGAAGCCACCAACATGGCTTAAGTAATGACGGCTTGTGTTCTTCAGATAAAGAATGCAGTGTAGTCGTTAGAATGATCACCATGGATTGTGCTTCCTCTCATTTTTTCTGTTCAACATTATGCCATGTTAGAGTTTCAGCCTTGCAAGAGGGATGTTCTACCTTTAAACACCACATCTGTCATTTTAGCTGGAAAAAATGAACATGAAAATAGGACTCAAACATGACAGCTGAATCTAGCCTTTTGTCAGCAAGGGGAAAACATTTCTTTAAAAATTTATATTTATATGTTTACTTTTTGGTTAAAGATTTCTTTATTTTGTGTATATACATACATTGTCGCTGTCTTCAGACACACCAGAAGAGGGCATCAGATCCCATGACAGATGGTTGTGAGCTACCAGGTGGTTGATGGGAATTGAACTCAGGACCTCTGGAAGATCAAAACTGCTTGTTTTCAAATGCTATTTGGGTTCCCCCAAAACCTGTTTGCAAGGGAGGGTCTGCACATAGCTTCTAGGAACCTGCCTCCAGTTGGTTCTGATTGGTAGTAAAGATGCCAGCAACCAATAGCTGGGAAGAACAGAGATGGGATTTTTAGTATTCCTGGACTTGGGACCAGGAGGAGGAGGGAGAGGAGATCTGGCATGCCAGGAGAGCGGAGAGAGGGGAAACACAGAGGCTGTCATGGGGTAGAGAAACTAGGAGACCACCCTGGGCCCTGGGCCATAAAAATGTGGCCCATAGGACTTACTAATTAGATTTCAGAGCAGCCAAGATGAAACTTGGAAATTAATAAGTAGTAACTTGGAATTATTGGTGGGAAGGTAGATTCTAACAGCATGGAGGGCAGGCAATTAGCCAGCTATTGTGTTGCATAAGGCATATTAAAACAGAAAGGCTTTTACCCCCACAAGTCTATACAGAATTTCAGAGATTTCTAAATATCCTCAGTAAGATGAAGTGTGGGGACAGTTAGTCACAACAATGATTTGGATACATCTAATTTAGTTAGGACATAAGCCCCACCTCATATTGCCACAACAACGTCAATGCTGAAAACCACTACTCACAGACTCGGCCTTAGCTTTCTCTTAGCGTGTCAGTCACCTGGGAATATCAGCTTAAAGTGAGAGAACATTCATTTTGGCATCTAGTTTTAGATTTACCAGTCCACGAGGCATGGTCGTACCGTGTGGAGCATGGAGCATACCAAACTGTCTGCTTTCTGGCCAGGAAGTGATCAAGAGGAAGAGGAAGTGACTGGACTCTCACTATCTCTCTCAAGGACTTGCCCCCAGTGACTTAATGACCTCATACCTCTTAAAGGTTTCCTACTTGAAGGAATTCCTTTTCTCATTGCTGTGACCAAATGCCATTGAGAAGTGACTTAATGAAAGACGGATATAGCTCACACAGTGGGGACGCCATGATGGCAGAAGCTGTAAGCAGCTAGTCCCACTGTGTTTGCTGTCACACACACACACACAGAGAGAGAGAGAGAGAGAGAGAGAGAGAGAGAGAGAGAGAGAGAGAGAGAGGGGGGGGGGGGAGGGAGAGAGAGAGAGAGAGAGGGAGGAGGAGGAGCATTGATGGCCCTCACCTGGATTTCTGCTTTTCTTTTTTCTTTCATCTGGGTTCTCAACCCATGGGGTGTTACTGCCCATGTTCAGGGTGCATCTTCTGCTTTTAGTCCTTTTCAGAACAGCCTCAGAGACACCTCTTATGTCTCCTAGATGATTCTTAGTCTGCCTAAATTGCTAAGAAAGAGTAACTATCACACCTTTCAAAATGACCAGTTTTGGGGGCGAAGTATTTAATGCATGGAGGACATTACAGATTCAAACTATGGTTCTGAGCTAATTAGCTATCTGCATTAAATTAGAAAATGCCTCTAATGTATCCAAATCGTCCCCTAGTGTTTTTGCAGCAGGTAACTCAACAGCATTAATTTGAAAATAAATGACCTTGAGACAGACTAATGGCCAACAAGCTAGAGTCCTTATGCACTTTTGCAAGTATTTCTTTTCTCAGAACAAAGTTTTATCCATTGCTTTCTGCATTTCTGGCTGCTGTAACATATTAGAGACAGAGCTGGGTAAGATTATCCTGCAAGACCCAAAGTACTTATTTTCAGGTCTGTGATCCAAAGATGCGAGGATTTCCTTATTTTTATTTCATGTGTGTTGGTGTTTTGCTGGCATGTTTGTCTATGGGAGGGTTTTAGATCCTTTGGAACTTGAATTATAGACAGTTGTGTGTTGCCATATGGGTACTGGGAGTAAAACCTGGGTCCTCTGAGCAGCCAGTGCTCTTAACCACTGAGCCAATCTCAAAAGCCTTTCCTGAGGATCACTTATAAACATGCAGCAAGTTCTCCATTTTTTCACTTTATATCTGAGACTTCTGTAAGCAAAGGTACACAAAACCTTGAAGGACTTGATAAAAGAAATGAGAATACATGGGGATTAGTGAAGAAGGTAGTTTTGAATGGGTGAGCAAGGTGAGCTTTGAAACATCCGGGCTATCTTCATAAATCAACAAGGTATTACTATCAGTTCCCATTCATGAATCAGTAATGCAATTCCTACCTAGGCCATTTTTTTCAAGATTGAAATAGCTAGTTCTTAAAGAAAATAACATAACATTTCTTCCTGAGTCAAGGAAGTTATCATATCCTCATAATTGCAAATAAAGCTAAAGGTTTTCCCCATTGTGCTCTAAGAGTATTTTAGTGCGAGCTACTATAATTATTTGTCTAAACACTTTGTCTCTTAACCTGAAGCATTGGCTTACTGAGATTTCCAGTTTCACTTCCTGGCAGAGTGCATGAATCACAGCAAGTGCTCAAACCACATGTAACAGAGAGCTGATTAGTAACTGATTAGGGTTCTAAAAATCTATTTTACTGGTCAATAGAAAGAAGAAAATGAGGCTGCTTATTACTAATGTACAGTAAAGGGTTAAACTTTCTTTAAGAGGTTGGCCTTTACCCTTGGCTTCTCAGAGGCAACCTTTAAGTTCTTGAAATGTCTTTCCTGACAAGAGTGTTTTTTGTTTACCCAGGACCCTGGGCCTCATAAAGTCTATGTTAATAGAATGATTGGCAGTGGGAGGAGCCATTCTTCAGTCAAGCATTATCAGCTTGATCTCTAGAGAGGTTGAAGGTTAAGATCAGTGCTACATCCAGGCAACAATGTGGGTGTGGGTGAGTCTTAATGAAAATACTGGACAAAGGTCCCTGGCTGATGCTGTTACCACACAGAAGACTGAATGGAGTACATGAGCCCTCTGTGTGAGGAAAATGGAGAGTTAACAGAAAACTTGCTGTGATCCTGTTCAATGTGCATTTCTCCTTGGAATCTATACTTTTGCTCTAATAAACTATAATTCTGAAGCTAAGAGCTTTTATGAGTCCTAGTGAACTACGGAACTCGCAGGTAGGGATGCCCCAACCAACAACTAATGTCAATATTAGGACAGGCTTGAGGATGTCATAATTCATAGATAGTAACGACTGGGACTTGAGCATGTTCTTTATATACAAGGGATAGAAATAAAAATGTTTTTATTAAGCCTTCAGAAGAAAACTGTGAGCTTGCTAATATTTAATAATCATTTTAAGGATAGACAAGTAGAGACTTTAAGAACAAATACTTCATCCAAACATCCAGAGAAGAAAATAGTTATGAAGTCCTTAAGCTCCTCAAGTCTAGGGCCCACCATCCATCCACCATGACAAGACTATAACATCTCCAGCATGCAGTAGACCAAAGTAGCTATGGGTAACGTGCAGCCAAGGTCTCCATATTGTCGTACTGGGGCCTCTGGTGAGATTTATTTTTACTTTCCTTATTTCTTTGACATCTCTTACTTATTAGATCTTCAGAACTTCAGTGGAAACAAGATATCAATTTCTAATTAATTGTCTTCAATATATACTTTTGCAAAATTTTTTTTAGCCATTTAGCAAGCTGGTTCCATTCTTCTAAATAAACACCCCCAAATATTTTTTCTTTTTATTTATTTATTTATTTATTTATTTATTTATTTATTTATTTATTTATTTTATTAACTTGAGTATTTCTTTTTTTTCTTTTTTTTTAAATTTATTTAATACTTAATAATAATTATTTGGTTTCCGGGCAAACATCCCCCTCCCCCCTCCCCTTCCTTATGGGTGTTCCCCTCCCAACCCTCCCCCCATTGCCGCCCTCCCCCCAACAGTCTAGTTCACTGGGGGTTCAGTCTTAGCAGGACCCAGGGCTTCCCCTTCCACTGGTGCTCTTACTAGGATATTCATTGCTACCTATGAGGTCAGAGTCCAGGGTCAGTCCATGTATAGTCTTTAGGTAGTGGCTTAGTCCCTGGAAGCTCTGGTTGCTTGGCATTGTTGTTCATATGGGGTCTCAAGCCCCTTCAAGCTCTTCCAGTTCTTTCTCTGATTCCTTCAACGGGGGTCCTATTCTCAGTTCAGTGGTTTGCTGCTGGCATTCACCACTGTATTTGCTGTATTCTGGCTGTGTCTCTCAGGAGCGATGTACATCCGGCTCCTGTCGGTCTGCACTTCTTTGCTTCATCCATCTTGTCTAATTGGGTGGCTGTAAATGTATGGGCCACATGTGGGGCAGGCTCTGAATGGGCGTTCCTTCAGCCTCTGTTTTAATTTTTGCCTCTCTATTCCCTGCCAAGGGTATTCTTGTTCCCCTTTTAGAGAAGGAGTGAAGCATTCACATTTTGATCATCTGTCTTGAGTTTCATTTGTTCTAGGCATCTAGGGTAATTCAAGCATTTGGGCTAATAGCCACTTATCAGTGAGTGCATACCATGTATGTCTTTCTGTGATTGGGTTAGCTCACTCAGGATGATATTTTCCAGTTCCAACCATTTGCCTACGAATTTCATAAAGCCGTTGTTTTTGATAGCTGAGTAATATTCCATTGTGTAGATGTACCACATTTTCTGTATCCATTCCTCTGTTGAAGGGCATCTGGGTACTTTCCAGCTTCTGGCTATTATAAATAAGGCTGCTATGAACATAGTGGAGCACGTGTCTTTTTTATATGTTGGGGCAACTTTTGGGTATATGCCCAAGAGAGGTACAGCTGGATCCTCAGGCAGTTCAATGTCCAATTTTCTGAGGAACCTCCAGACTGATTTCCAGAATGGTTCTACCAGTCTGCAATCCCACCAACAATGGAGGAGTGTTCCTCTTTCTCTGCATCATCGCCAGCATCTGCTGTCACCTGAGTTTTTGATCTTAGCCATTCTCACTGGTGTGAGGTGAAATCTCAGGGTTGTTTTGATTTGCATTTCCCTTATGACTAAAGATGTTGAACATTTCTTTAGGTGTTTCTCAGCCATTCGGCATTCCTCAGCTGTGAATTCTTTGTTTAGCTCTGAACCCCATTTTTAATAGGGTTATTTGTCTCCCTGCGGTCTAACTTCTTGAGTTCTTTGTATATTTTGGATATAAGGCCTCTATCTGTTGTAGGATTGGTAAAGATCTTTTCCCAATCTGTTGGTTGCCGATTTGTCCTAACCACAGTGTCCTTTGCCTTACAGAAGCTTTGCAGTTTTATGAGATCCCATTTGTCGATTCTTGATCTTAGAGCATAAGCCATTGGTGTTTTGTTCAGGAAATTTTTTCCAGTGCCCATGTGTTCCAGATGCTTCCCTAGTTTTTCTTCTATTAGTTTGAGTGTATCAGGTTTGATGTGGAGGTCCTTGATCCACTTGGACTTAAGCTTTGTACAGGGTGATAAGCATGGATCGATCTGCATTCTTCTACATGCTGACCTCCAGTTGAACCAGCACCATTTGCTGAAAATGCTATCTTTTTTCCATTGAATGGTTTTGGCTCCTTTGTCAAAAATCAAGTGACCATAGGTGTGTGGGTTCATTTCTGGGTCTTCAATTCTATTCCATTGGTCTATCTGTCTGTCTCTGTACCAATACCATGCAGTTTTTATCACTATTGCTCTGTAATACTGCTTGAGTTCAGGGATAGTGATTCCCCCTGAAGTCCTTTTATTGTTGAGGATAGTTTTAGCTATCCTGGGTTTTTTGTTATTCCAGATGAATTTGCAAATTGTTCTGTCTAACTCTTTGAAGAATTGGATTGGTATTTTGATGGGGATTGCATTGAATCTGTAGATTGCTTTTGGTAAAATGGCCATTTTTACTATATTAATCCTGCCAATCCATGAGCATGGGAGATCTTTCCATCTTCTGAGGACTTCTTCAACTTCTTTCTTCATAGTCTTGAAGTTCTTATTGTACAGATCTTTTACTTGCTTGGTTAAAGTCACACCGAGGTACTTTATATTATTTGGGTCTATTATGAAGGGTGTCGTTTCCCTAATTTCTTTCTCGGCTTGTTTCTCTTTTGTGTAGAGGAAGGCTACTGATTTATTTGAGTTAATTTTATAGCCAGCCACTTTGCTGACGTTGTTTATCAGCTTTAGTAGTTCTCTGGTGGAACTTTTGGGATCACTTAAATATACTATCATATCATCTGCAAAAAGTGATATTTTGACTTCTTCTTTTCCGATCTGTATCCCCTTGACCTCCTTTTGTTTTCTGATTGCTCTGGCTAGAACTTCAAAAACTATATTGAATAAGTAGGGAGAGAGTGGGCAGCCTTGTCTAGTCCCTGATTTTAGTGGGATTCCTTCACGTTTCTCTCCATTTAGTTTAATGTTACCAACTGGTTTGCTGTATATGGCTTTTAGTATGTTTAGGTATGGGCCTTGGATTCCTATTCTTTCCAGGACTTTTATCATGAAGGGGTGTTGAATTTTGTCAAATGCTTTCTCAGCATCTAATGAAATGATCATGTGGTTTTGTTCTTTTAGTTTGTTTATATAATGGATCACGTTGATGGTTTTCCGTATATTAATCCATCCCTGCATGCCTGGGATGAAGCCTACTTGATCATGGTGGATGATTGTTTTGATGTGCTCCTGGATTCGGTTTGCCAGAATTTTATTGAGTATTTTTGCGTCGATATTCATAAGGGAAATTGGTCAGAAGTTCTCTTTCTTTGTTGGGTCTTTGTGTGGTTTAGGTGTAAGAGTAATTGTGGCTTCATAGAAGGCGTTCGGTAGTGCTCCATCTGTTTCAATTTTGTGGAATAGTTTGGATAATATTGGTACGAGGTCTTCTATGAAGGTCTGATAGAATTCTGCACTGAACCCGTCTGGACCTGGGCTCTTTTTGGTCGGGAGACCTTTAATGACTGCTTCTATTTCCTTAGGAGTTATGGGGTTGTTTAACTGGTTTATCTGTTCCTGATTTAACTTCGGTACCTGGTATCTGTCTAGGAAATTGTCCATTTCCTGCAGAATTTCAAGTTTTGTTGAATATAGGCTTTTATAGTAAGATCTGATGATTTTTTGAATTTCCTCTGAATCTGTAGTTATGTCTCCCTTTTCATTTCTGATTTTGTTAATTTGGATACACTCTCTGTGTCCTCTCGTTAGTCTGGCTAAGGGTTTATCTATCTTGTTGATTTTCTCAAAGAACCAACTTTTGGTTCTGTTGATTCTTTCTATGGTCCTTTTTGTTTCTACTTGGTTGATTTCAGCTCTGAGTTTGATTATTTCCTGCCTTCTACTCCTCCTGGGTGTATTTGCTTCTTTTTGTTCTAGAGCTTTTAGGTGTGCTGTCAAGCTGTTGACATATGCTCTTTCCTGTTTCTTTCTGCAGGCACACAGTGCTATGAGTTTTCCTCTTAGCACAGCTTTCATTGTGTCCCATAAGTTTGGGTATGTTGTACCTTCATTTTCATTAAATTCTAAAAAGTTTTTAATTTCTTTCTTCATTTCTTCCTTGACTAGGTTATCATTGAGTAAAGCATTGTTCAATTTCCACGTATATGTGGGCATTCTTCCCTTATTGTTATTGAAGACCAGTTTTAGGCCTTGGTGGTCTGATAGCACGCATGGGATTATTTCTATCTTTCTGTACCTGTTGAGGCCCATTTTTTCACCAATTATATGGTCAATTTTGGAGAAAGTACCATGAGGAGCTGAGAAGAAGGTATATCCTTTTGCTTTCGGATAGAATGTTCTATAAATATCCGTTAAGTCCATTTGGCTCATGACTTCTCTTAGTTTGTCTACGTCTCTGTTTAATTTCTGTTTCCATGATCTGTCTATTGATGAGAGTGGGGTGTTGAAATCTCCCACTATTATTGTGTGAGGTGCAATGTGTGTTTTGAGCTTTAGTAAGGTTTCTTTTACGTATGTAGGTGCCCTGGTATTTGGGGCATAGATATTTAGGATTGAGAGTTCATCTTGGTGGATTTTTCCTTTGATGAATATGTAGTGTCCTTCCTTATCTTTTTTGATGACTTTTAGTTGAAAATTGATTTTATTTTATATTAGAATGGCTACTCCAGCTTGCTTCTTCTGACCATTTGCTTGGAAAGTTGATTTCCAGCCTTTCACTCTGAGGTAGTGTCTGTCTTTGTCTCTGAGGTGTGTTTCCTGTAGGCAGCAGAATGCAGGGTCCTCGTTGCGTATCCAGTTTGTTAATCTATGTCTTTTTATTGGCGAGTTGAGGCCATTGATGTTGAGAGATATTAAGGAATAGTGATTATTGCTTCCTGTTATATTCATGTTTGGATGTGAGGTTATGTTTGTGTGCTTTTCTTCTCTTTGTTTTGTTGCCAAGACGATTAGTTTCTTGCTTCTTCTAGGGTATAGCTTGCCTCCTTATGTTGGGCTTTACCCATTATTATCCTTTGTAGTGCTGGATTTGTAGAAAGATATTGTGTAAATTTGGTTTTGTCATGGAATATCTTGGATTCTCCATCTATGTTAATTGAGAGTTTTGCAGGATACAGTAACCTGGGCTGGCATTTGTGTTCTCTTAGGGTCTGTATGACATCTGTCCAGGATCTTCTGGCCTTCATAGTTTCTGGCGAAAAGTCTGGTGTGATTCTGATAGGTCTGCCTTTATATGTTACTTGACCTTTTTCCCTTACTGCTTTTAATATTCTTTCCTTATTTTGTGCGTTTGGTGTTTTGACTATTATGTGACAGGAGGTGTTTCTTTTCTGGTCCAATCTATTTGGAGTTCTGTAGGCTTCTTGTATGCCTATGGGTATCTCTTTTTTTAGGTTAGGGAAGTTTTCTTCTATGATTTTGTTGAAGATATTTACTGGTCCTTTGAGCTGGGAGTCTTCACTCTCTTCTATACCTATTATCCTTAGGTTTGATCTTCTCATTGAGTCCTGGATTTCCTGTATGTTTTGGACCAGTAGTTTTTTCTGCTTTACATTATCTTTGACAGTTGAGTCAATGATTTCTATGGAATCTTCTGCTCCCGAGATTCTCTCTTCCATCTCTTTTATTCTGTTGGTGAAGCTTGTATCTACAGCTCCTTGTCTCTTCTTTTGATTTTCTATATCCAGGGTTGTTTCCATGTGTTTTTTCTTGATTGCTTCTATTTCCATTTTTAATACCTTCAACTGTTTGATTGTGTTTTCCTGGAATTCTTTCAGGAATTTTTGTGTCTCCTCTCTATGGGTTTCTACTTGTTTATTTATGTTTTCCTAGAATTCTTTCAGGCATTTTTGCGATTCCTCTCTGTAGGCTTCTACTTGTTCTCTAAGGGAGTTCTTCACGTCTTTCTTGAAGTCCTCCAGCATCATGATCAAATATGATTTTGAAACTAGATCTTGCTTTTCTGGTGTGTTTGGATATTCCATGTTTATTTTGGTGGGAGAATTGGGCTCCGATGATGCCATGTAGTATTGGTTTCTGTTTCTTGGGTTCCTGCGCTTGCCTCTCGCCATCAGATTATCTCTAGTGTTACTTTGTTCTGCTATTTCTGACAGTGGCTTAACTGTCCTATAAGCCTGTGTGTCAGGAGTGCTGTAGACCTGTTTTCCTGTTTTCTTTCAGCCAGTTATGGGGACAGAATATTCTGCTTTCGGGCGTGTAGTTTTTCCTCTCTACAGGTCTTCAGCTGTTCCTGTGGGCCTGTGTCTTGAGTTCACCAGGCAGGTCACTTGCAGCAGAAAAGTTGATCTTACGTGTGTTCCCGAGGCTCAAGTTTGTTCGCGGTGTGCTGCCCACGAGCTCTCTGCGGTGGCAGCAACCAGGGAGATATGCGCCGCCCTTTCCGGGAGCTTCAGTGCACCAGGGTTCCAGATGGCGTTTGGTGTTTTCCTCTGGCGTCCGAGATGTGTGTGCAGAGTGCAGTCTCTTCTGGTTTCCCAGGCGTGTCTGCCTCTCTGAAGGTTTAGCTCTCCCTCCCACGGGATTTGGGTGCAGAGAACTGTTTATCAGGTCTGTTTCCTTCAGGTTCTGGCGGTGTCTCAGGCGCAGGAGGCCTTATACAGTTTCCTCTTGGGCCAGAGATGTGGGCAGGGGTGGGCAGTGTTGGTGGTCTCCTCCGCTCTGCAGCCTCGGGAGTGCCCACCTGACCAGGCGGTGAGGTCTCTCTCCCACGGGGTTTGGGAGCAGAGAGCTGCTGCGGGCCGGGATCCGCGGGTGTGGGACTTCCGGTAAACACAGCAAGTGCCCGGTCCTAGAGGAATTTTGCCTCTGTGTGTCTTGAATTCACCAGGCAGGTTTCTTGCAGCGGAAAAGTTGGTCTTACCTGTGGTTCCAAGGCTCAAGTTTGCTCGTGGGGTACTGCCTAAGTCCTCTCCGCGGCGGCAGCAACCGGGAAGATCTGCGCCGCTCTTTCCGGGAGCCTCCGTCCACCAGGGTTCCAGATGGCATTTGGTGTTTTCCTCTGGCATCTGGATGTGCACAGAGTGCAGTCTAATCTGGTTTCCCAGGCGTGTCTGCCTCTCTGTAGGTTTAGCTCTCCCTCCCACGGGATTTGGGTGCAGAGAACTGTTTATCCTGTCTGTTCCCTTCAGGTTCCGGCGAACACCCCCAAATATTAAGGGTACAATTGGTCTATACATTAGGATTCTGAGAAGTAAACAGTGTCTCGGGGTGGGAGAGCTTGATAGGAAGAGATGATTATTTTCTTTGCCCTTTGTAACTTTAAGATAACATGGCATGAGGAAGGAACCCGAGACCTTTGGAATGCTTCAGCAAGGTCTTCAGTGCAGCGGTGTAGTGACAGGGCTGACTATTGAGCACCTGTCTCAGGTAAGGCATGGATCCAACCCATGAGTCACAGAGTAAGCAGTGTGGTCCAGAAGCCAGGTAGACTGCAGGCAGGGAAACAGCTACCCCAGCACTCAGGTTCCAGGAGTGATTGCTCCACAGCTACTCTGAGATTCATCCCAGCTCTTCTTTCCCCTCCAATGTCAAACTCAGTGACTCTTTCAGAAGACTTAAGCTTCAAAGTGAAGCCAACTTCTGTTTACACTAGAACAAAACTTGGAGATCACAATTTTCACCTGCCTTTGGGGACAGAGTTCCTCATTTAGATTTGATTCTCCTCTGTCTCACTATGTGTCAAATCCAGGCTTAAGATACAAACCCAGGGCATCGATTTTCAGCATCAGTCTGAGTGGAAATTTTTATCTTTGCTCTTTACTTTTTCCAGAATGATTTTCTTCTAACAACGGGGGGGATGAGGTCAGGGAGAAATCTTTGATTAGACTTATTATAATTGGACAAACAAAAAATCAGCAACCACCATAGATGCAGGATCAGTGAGTCCCCGAGATGCTCCACAAGTTGAGGAGTTCAGAATTTGGCACTATTTATTTATTTATTTATTTATTTATTTATTTATTTATTTATTATGACAAATATCATTATAAGTTAAATTCTACAGTGCTAAAGGGACTTTCTCAATCTTTCCTTTGTCCCTTAGGATTGTTTTGTTTTGTGGTGGTGGCTATTCTTTATGCATTTTCTAGTAACCCAACTATAGAAACACCGTTCTGGGAGACTGCTATGTCTAAACAATGAGTCAAATTCCTGAGATCTTCATGGTGAAAGGAAAGAACAGACTCCTGCCAATTATCCCCTGACACACCACCCTGCCCCACCCACTCACAAAGTTAAAAAAAAATAATAAAATCTTCACCCCAACTGAGTTCCCTTGAATAATCATAACAAGGAACACTCAGAAGTTAGGGAACATGGAATCGATGCCCCCGGGGCTGTGGGATGCAGAACAAGGGGAGGTCAAGGTAAGTTCAGTCAAGGGACTGAGAACGGGCAGTGCCAGGAACATGAGAAGCCTTCATTTGGTGTCGCACGCTGACCATATCACCTGAAGATAATGTGAGAAGTGGGTCCAGAGCCTCCGGTGTGGCCCACCAGCCACCTAGTCCCTATTACAAGGATGGGACCCTGGAGCCCCCTGGAGCGCTTGACAACTGCAGTTCCACCCCTCCAGCCAAGTGCTTAATGCTGAGTGTGGTTTGAAAGTACAGGGAGTGGTGTAGGGTGGAGACTTGGTGCTGATTTGCATCCTCACTCCCTTGGGGGACACCTAATGGTTAGACATTAGCCACCAGAGGAGCTAAAAACTGAGAACATTCATGGTCACAAGAGAACCTACCTGACCTATAGACTTTAAAACTTGTCGTAGTCAACAGAGGTTCCTGGTATGTAAGGACCGGAGACTCAAGTGAAGAGCACCGTGTATCACATCTGCCTTGCCTAGTCCAGGCCTCAGGACTCTGTGATAGGGAAATGAGAGTCTCCTAGTTTAACTGACACTCCTACCTACCTGCCATACCCTGTGTCAGAGGACACAATGAAGCTGTTCCAACATTGCATGTTTGTGTGTGTGCAAGTGTGTATGGTTATATTCACATCACATGTTATTGTATATGCAAGTGTGTATGGGTATATTCGCATCACATGTTTGTGTGTGTGCAAATCTGTATGGGTATATCACATCACATGTACATGTGTGTGCAAGTATGTATGGGTATATTCACACCACATGTTTGTGTGTGTGCAAGTCTGTATGGGTATATTTGTATCACATATATGTGTGTGTGCAAGTATGTATGAGTATATTCACATCATATGTTTGTGTGATATGTGTATGTGTTTGTGTGTGTGCAAGTGTGTATGGGCATATTCATACCACGTTTGTGTGTGTGCAAGTGTATATGGGTATATTCACATCATGTGTTTGTGTGTGTGCAAGTGTGTATGGGTATATTCATGTCCTATATATTTTTTATATCCAGGGACCAGAGGACAGCACATCATTGCTCAGGTGTCACTTAACTCCCAGAACACATGAAGTGGCTTAGGCTAGTTGAACCCAGAGATCTGCCTGTCTATGCCTCCCACCCTGGGACTACATACATGCATCAGCACATCCAACTCTTTAGACTGTGGATTCTGGAGGTTGAATTCAACCACATCTGCTTATAAGGTAAGCAATTTACTGCGCTAACACCTCGGCTCTTTACAATTTGTCTCCCTCTGTGTTTTGCCTTTCATCTCCTTACTGTTATCTTGGTATTTTAGATTCAATTTATTACTTATTGAAAAGATGTTTCTGGTGTTAATTTTTATTTACCTTTTCCCGTTTACCTACTTTATTAAGGGTCTTTTCAGGTTGACCTGGGCTCACTATATAAAATAAAATGTTTTCAAATTCTCAGCAATCCTCCTGCCTCAGCCTCCCAAGATTAGAGAGTCATGAGTCACTGCACCTGGCTTCAATTACCTACTTTTGTTGCTATATTGCTTTAATTTCTGGATGACGAATTGTTTAAAAAATCTCCGGCTTTCTAGATAAAACACAACATTCTTCTCCATTCCTCCCCTCTTACTTAGCCCCTTCTTTATTTTCCTCTTCTCCCTGCACTTTATCTCAGTCAATAAATCTCTGCATGCACAATATGTGATTTCATAACTTTAATATATAGTTTTATAACTATACGTTCATGTGACACTCTACACCATTTTTAAGATTTATTTCATTTCTAAATTATGTGTAAGCATGTATGTTTGAATGTGGTTGTGTGCATAGATGACCTCAGTGGCATCAGATCATTTCGAGCTGGATTTACAGGAAGTTGTAAGATATGGGTGCTGGGAACTGGGCTTAGGTCCTCTGCAAGACCAGCACACATGTTCTTAGCCACTATGCCATCTCTCCAGGCCCTTTAGATTGTTTTTGCTATGCGGCAGTTGGTGATCTATTTGTGGGCTTACTTTACTTCGAGTATAGCTCTGTATCTTGTTTGATGTGGTTGTTGTTGATGTTGCTGTGACGGCAGTTTGGTTTTACTCTGAGCAGTGTTAGGAATTGAGCTCTCAAGAGTCAGCTGTTCACTAATAACATCCCCAAATAAATTCAGAAGAGATATCCAAACTAACAGATGTGCAAATCATAACACAAAAACAGCAAGCATGTAGAGGCAAGACATGATGCCTCCCTCCAAGATATCATAGACACTCTGCTACCAAATCCGAAGATGACAGAACTGTTGAAATGCGGAAGAATTAAAAATTCTACTCCAGGAAATAATGGGTGACTTTAAAGAGCAAACAAGCAAAGAATGAACTAAAAACAGCAACACAGGCCAGGTATGGTGGCACAGACTTTTAATCCCAGCACTTGGGAGACAGTGGAAGGTGGATCTCTGTGAGTTCAAGGCTAGCCTGGTCTACAGAGTGAGTTCCAGAACAGCCAATGTTATAACAACAAACAACACAACCCCCATCTGTACAAACAAACAAACAAAAAAGACTTTAGGACTCTAGGGAAAAGTCCCCAACACAGATGAGAAAAATCATAACATGAACAAAACCTGAGGAAAATGAAAATCTTGAGAAGACACAAATGAACAAACGAGAGATGTTGGGGCTGCTAAACTCAACTAAATAACAACAGAAAGCGTGCAGCAAACACTGAGGTTAAACAGAGAAAAGGAAAGAATGTGAGGTAGGGAAGACCAGGTCAAAATATTATTGACAGACAGCAGAATAAAAAAAAATCAAACAAAACAAACAAATAAAAACAAAATAAAACGAAGCAAACAAAGGCACAGACTCCATATTTAGGAACTCAGGGACATGATCAAGAAATGGAATCCAAGAGTCCAAGAGACAGAAGAGGGAGCTGATGTTAAAAACTAAGGATGTGTGAGTTCCGTGCTCTAGAATTACAGCAGAAACTTTCCTCAATCTAGGGAAAGAGATGGACACCTGAGGATAAGAGACAAATATAACCCTAAAATATAATTTGACCAAGGACACATTATATTCATATGCCCAAACTAAGAGAGATACTAAAAGATGCATGAGAAAAATGACAGCTCTCTTACAAAGGCGAACACATTAAAATAGCACCTGTTCTCTCACCAGACATTCTAAAATCTAGGAAGACAAGCAATGATATGTTAAACTAGAAAAAAATAACTTTCAACCAAGATTACTATAGATCTAATGAAGATTTTATTTAATTGAAAACTAATTAAAGACATTTTAAGGAAAGCTTGAATGTAAGCAGTACATGAGTACCGAATTAGAGCTGTAGATGATGTGAATGCTAACCCGGAAAAGGAAGAAGAAAGGCTACCCTGTGAGCACAGTGAAGGCTGCGCGTCAGGAAAAGACAGACTGGCAAAGGAAAACTAGGGAAGAAACAACCGTGTGAACTCAGTAAACCAGCAAACCACTAGTGCAAACAGATAAGAAAGAAAAGCATAAACAGCATTCCAACCAACTGAAAAACAACTAACAAAATGATGAGAATCAGCGAACTTGGGTCAATCTTAAGAAACACTAAATGTACATAGTCTTAATTATCCTATTTTCAAATGATGACTAGCTGATTAGATTAAAAAAAACAAAATCCAACTATGTGTTGACTACAGAAAACACATCACAGATGCAGAGATGGAGAATGAGGTCAATCAAATGCTGGCTGCATGTATACATCTGATGACGTAGGAGGCATGCCAAGTCAGATAGAAGACACGAAGAATAGACAGATTGTTTGGAAAAAAGAACAACAAACCAACAAGCCTCCAAGTTAAATTGCACCGTAAATCAAATAGACTTAATAGTTATCGACAGATTATGTCAATGAATGGCTACAAAATATATACTCTTTTCAGTACCCTACGGAACTTTCTTCATAATAAATCACATTTTCTTGTACATTATTAGACCATAGTAGAATCAAACAAGACATCGACGGTAAGAACCCACAGAAACTATATAAATACAAGGAGATTGAACAACGCACTTTTGCTTGGATTGTGGTACACACCTTTTATCCCAGAAGCACTCACAAAGCAGAGGCAGATGGTCTCTGTGAGTTTGAGGCCAGCTTGTACTACAAAGTACATTCCAGGATGGTCAGAGTTATGAATAAAGTCACAGAGAGAGAGAGAGAGAGAGAGAGAGAGAGAGAGAGAGAGAGAGAGAGAGAGAGAGAGAGAGAGAGAGAACAAAACAACAAGAGCAAGTAACAACAACAAAAAAGACAAAGGAAAAAAACCTCAAAAAAACAGCAAAACCTAACAACTGGAAATCTTAGGTCTGATACTCTTTCATCAGAGTAGCAGCACGTAAAATCAGAATGTAAAAATTTTGTCTAGGAATGGTGAGATAGCTCAGCAGATAAAAATGTCTGCTCTGTGCCTGACAATTTGCACCCACATGGTGCAAGGAGGGAACTGTCTCCCACAAGTTGCCCTCTGACTTTCACACGTACATCATAGCATGTCTATGCCTGCTTCCCCCACTAAATAAGTAAATAAACATAAAATAACAAAACAAAACATTCTCTATTCACCAATAACAAACTTGCTGACAAAGAGAGTTTGCTGGGGAAGGGTGGAGAAGATCCCATTGGAAATAGTTTCAATAAAAATAAAATACCTAAGAATCAAACGAAGAAGGGCAAAAATCTATATAATGAAAACTGTGAGATACTAAAGAAATTGAAAGAAGCACCAGGAGACATTATGGCCTGCCATGCTAAGGATTATGCGGAATCAATGTAGTGAAAATGCTGTATTACCCGAAATGAGATTCAACACGATCCCCATCAATATTCTCATCCCATCTCCTCACTGCTGCTTTAGGGGAAGCCAAGGACCCAGAGCAGGAACTGAACTGCAGGACTCAGGAAAGCCTTCAGGGTCTTTGGGAGTTCAACACCTTCCAGTGGTTTTAGCAAAAGCTCCTGACCCAGGGTGGAGACCTTCACAGACAAACAGTGGTGACCCCATCTCAAGACAAAGCAAGAGAAAACAAAACAGCAAATAAGTTGAGAGTGTAACAGGGATGTGAGCTTGAGGAACAATGTAGTAAGGAGACTTTTGCCAAACTAACAAAAGAAATTTAATAGGTAATATATAATTATAATAAATATATAAGTTATTTTGTATCAAATGCAATTACTCCATCACTAACATGCTTCAAAATAATGTTAAAATATTTTTACTTCTTGAAAAATTAAACTACCCAGTGATGACCTTTACTAACTGTTGCTTTAAAAAATTGTCTATTGTGGGTGGAAGGCCCCACATCTGAGAATATGCAATTAGCAGAAATTGGACTTGATGGAGAAAAAATTAAGAGAGGACATGAGGTTGGGTTGGGAGGGAAGCGAATGGGAGGGAGCTGGAGAGGGAGTGGATATAATCAAAACAAATTGTGCAAGATTCTCAACTAATAAATTTTTTAAGTGATGCTTTTAGATTTTTTTCTTAAGTATATGTTGTCTCCAGTGAAAATCCTTAATTTTGTCTTTGTCAAATTTAGACACAAAATTTAGAATAGAACTCTTTATGGCTGTTTATTATGTTTATGACTGCTGAACTATCTTTGGGTTCATTAAATGCAAAATTTATAACAAAACTTTGCTTCTTTATTTAATAAAAGGAAAGGATAAAAGCAATCAGTATATTTCTGAAGGGTAGCTTGAAGAAAATGTCCAAGGCACTTGTTTGGACTCTAGGGCTTAAACAAATGAACAAGATTGTTATTTTTAAAATCCTGATGAAATCAATATTATTTGTGAAAGCTTTTAGAATTCACATATACATACCTACCCATAAATATTTATATTTATATGTGAACTGGGGTCTTGCTATATTACTCAGTGTACCCCTGAATTCTTAGGCACAGGTAATCCTTTTACCTTGGGTAGCTGGGACTACACATATGTGATACTTCACCTGGCAGAATAAATTTTTAAAAAATCCTACAAATTCTAAGAAAAGCTCATCATTTCCATGATAATTTTACATCTAAATAAAATGTATTACTAAACACGCATATCAATTATTGTAATCTTCATGTTAAGATGGCATACTTACACAGACGCAGCAATAGTGTGAAGATTTTTTGTCTCCTAGTTTAAATATAAAATGTCAGTTGATGACTTTGATAATACACATTCTTTTGATTTATCAAAAGCTAGGAGATTTATCCAAAAATATGCTCTTCCTAGAATAATTATTGGCTAAGGACTTGCAAGTTAATTTTGTGCGAGACCTCAATATAGAATCCTACTATCATCCAACCTACTTTGCTTTAATATACGAAAAGTTAGCAGGAGATGTTCACATTTCTCACCAAAGCATATGAGCAGCTTCCGTTGCCTGCCATCTAGTCGTCTTTCCTATGACAGCCAGGCAGTCAGCTACTCTAGGAAGACCATCAGATAAAGATCTCACTGACACTTCAGCAGTAGCCGTGTGTGTGTGTGTGTGTGTGTGTGTGTGTGTGTGTGTGTGTGTGTGTGTGGTGTCAGCAATTAGCAGAGCAATAGGATTCCAAATGATGCATGTTCAGCCTGGAGAAGCCAACGCTAGCCACTCTCCACCATTAATTTTTTTTTAAAACTACTCTTGATGGGTTGTGGATTCTGTGGGATGGTTAATTAACACTAACCATCACTCCAATGGGACTTTTGCTGGAAGTAGAAATGATCTGTCATCTGTGGTGTCCACCACAGACGCTACTTACCATGTGTGACAAATAAGACAGGGGAAACGTTCTCATTGTAATTAACTTAAATGGAGTAGTGACACGTAACTCGGGGCTCTAACAGTGAACAATGCAGATTCCGAGCACACACTGTTTCTCACTGTGCTCCTCGATATTCCCAAGGGAATGCTTCATTGGCCTTCTTTACGAAGCCACATAAAGGCCTTTGAGAGGGTGGAAAATGACAGCCACTCATGTGGAAGGGAGGTAAACTTAGCTCTTGTCATCTGAGGGACTAGTTTCAGTAGTAAGAAAGCGATGTCTGCCTCATTTGCAGACTGGCACAGCTTCGGTGCATCATGGGACATTGGTCAACAGCCACACTCTTCCAGTTCTACATCAGTCTAAGATCTCCATCTCAGGAGGAGCAGAGTGGGCATGGCACACTCGTCAGTCACAGTTTCTCTGTGAAGAAAACATTCACTTGACACATTTTGGAGAATATTACCATTTATCAAAAACAAAATCTTGTCTTTGAGTATCTTAAGTTTGAAAGATTGTATGAGAATTTAGAGTATTGTACTCTAGGCTTCAACTTGGAAAGACTTACATGTTTGTTTTGTATAGAAGACTGTAGCAAAAGTCAGATGGCTCGTTTTCCATACATTCTGATGGTCACTGAGTTGCTCAAGTCAAGTCTAAAGTACTCTTGGAATCAGAGGTCTTAAATCTTAACTCTCCTGGTTCAAGGAACTCAAAATTGACAAGATTCAGGGCAACTGAATATTTTTTTCTCTGTTTAGTACCTCTGTATGTTTTGGGGCCATTCACTTGCTCAAGGCAGACTGACATTCCTGTGTGTAGTGTATAACTCATGATCTCTGCTCCTATGTATTAGTCCTTGACAGGAGACCCTGAAAACACATTACAACTCTAGGAAGGACAGAATCTTTCAGCAGGATGGGAGATTTACAAGCAGCTTTATTTGACAATGAACCCCAGGAGTATATACATTGAGGATTTGAAGAATTTTTATTTACTATGAGAAAGAACTTCTTCAGTAAGCAGTTTTTCCTTCTGCACACACAGCTGGACATTTCTATAAAACTTCACTACCCCCTCCCCCCAAAAAGGCCCATTTGCATTATATTCTGGGTTCTTTATGAATTTTGCTCTCCAAGGGTTTATGTAAAGACCAATAGTTGGAACCAAGAAAGCAGAGCCCGCATTCACAGAGTATGAATGAACATGTGCATGGTTTCCTGGGATGTAATCCTAAGTTCTGAAGAGTTTCTGAAGTGACTAGCTTTCTGGCCTTTAAATAAGCAGCTAATTTTAGGGCGTATATTCCTGTCAAGGGGGAACCTACAGTAAGAATGAGAAGTCTCTCATTTTCTCAGTTTTCTTTTGCAGTCATGTCAACTTGGTCAAACCTATGGATGTACCTAGAAAGCGGTAGATCATAGTCTATTGTGAATTATAAAATGACAGCCACAGACCTGTGGGGCTGCAGGAGATGGGCTAGTGCGGCCAATCTGAATTTCTGCAACTGCACGCTGGCACTGAGTACATGGTGATATTTTCATTTTATGCTTTCTTGATGAAGGTTCTTCCTCCTGCGCCTCCATCCTTTCTTTCTCTCCCTCCCTCCTTTTATTGTATCAACACTTGAATATTTAAGTTAACATTGTATTGTCTCAACATTTGAATATGTAAATTGATGCCCTTCTGTGTGAAAGGTGAAACAAAAGAAGTCTCTCTTTGTGAGGTATGAATTCTTTACAGTAAGATGAACTTTCTCCTAGGATCTCTGCTTCTTGCTTTTTGTCAACTTGA
The DNA here is from genome assembly GCF_021556685.1 of Rattus norvegicus. NCBI lineage: Eukaryota > Metazoa > Chordata > Mammalia > Rodentia > Muridae > Rattus > Rattus norvegicus. The sequence goes on from NC_141542.1 coordinate 73,761,339, forward strand.
TGTAAACTGATCTGGGAAGACATAATCTCAGTTGAGAAATGCCTCCATCAGATTGGCCTGTGGGGAATTTTTTATCAATGAATGACATGGAAGGGCCCAGTTCACTGTAGGTGACACCAACCCTGGTCTTGCATCAGATAAGATAGCAAACTGAGCAAGCCATGCTGAGGAAGCAGTGCTCCTATGTGGCCACTGCTTCAGTGTCTGGCATGACGCCCTTCAATAACGATTGTGACCTGGGAGTGTGAGCCAAGCAAACCCTCTCTCCCCAGGTTGGTTTTGGTCATAGTGTTTTATCGCAGCACAGAACAAAGTGATCCAAGGCTCTTATGTACAGCGTTATCTCGTTTGGGTTTCTCTTAGCTAGAGCTTCTCTGGGAATTTCTTTGCTCTGCAATCTCTACTTCCAATTTTTCTGCCACCCTATTCTCAAAATTCCAAAAGAAAGAGTTAATAATACCACCCTAAGAATGATCCTTGTCTCCCTGTAGACCCATAGGATGAAGGCAAAATTCCTTAAGAAGCTACGTGAAGTCTTTTTTGTATCTCTCCAACTTCACTTTTAGCCCAAGTTCTCCAGAAAGTTGACTCCTTCATACACTATCTAAGAAGGAGAAGCCTGGTGATCTGTCAAACACGGTTATCGAGAACCGGTCAGTACAGAGGTAGCTGGGCATTGCACAGCATGGTGAGGACAGGGTGAGCTGGCAAGCAGGACTGTTTTCAAAGAGGGAGGGGCCTGGAGCTGCTACTTAGCTCCAGTCATTTGTTGCCATGTGGGAATGTGGTCCCAATCTTGCCAGATCTTCAGATTTTTTTTCCCCAAGAGAAGCCAGAAATCTGGAATTTTATGAGAAATCTTCCAATTTTTAAATCTTGGCAACTAATTCAAAATATTTTTAAAACACTACATGGGCCAAAAAAAGAAAATGTCTGCCAACTGAACGGAGTGGGACATTAGACTGTGACCCCTTTCATAAGAGACAGAGACTGTGTGTTATCTTCTAAGCTTTGTGTTCAGCCCACAGCTGACTTCCTGTGATTCTCCAAGCACACCATGCCCTAAGAACACCTCACCAGCAGTGTCTTGCTCTATCCTGTTTTCTACTTGGAAACTCCTGCCTGTCCTTCAAGGCACAGTAGAAATCTTTCCTTCCCTAGTGAGGCCTGCATTTCCTGGGACGCAGTCAGAGGTCTTCCCAGACTAGACAATTACCTGTACCATCCATATGGCAGCCCTATGGATATGAAAGGGATCTTCTATGGATCAATACTGGCACCTAACACAGGGTCTGGCACATAGTAGGCTCTCACTAGATGTTTGTTGAATAGATGTGTTCCCATCAGTAGGAATATATGAGATTTCCCAAGGAAATAAACACTTTTCGATTCCTCCAGTCTTTGCCATGTTGATTTCAATGTGGTAGGCAAACCCATCTGTGGATGTGGGTGTCCTTTTGCAGTTCTACACTGCGTACAGACTGTACTCTTTTGCAGCCCTCAACGAGCTCACTCATTACCACACTCATTGGCTTAGGGTTAAGCATGTCTTGGCAGATGGCTATGTAAGCACCCCGTCTTCAGTGGGCTAAATTATTCAGATCGGCTTTTGAAGAAGTAAAGGTGTAGAAGAGTTGTCTCCTCAATCACCTTGGAGTCAGGTTTATAAAAATAAAATTGCCGCATGGTGGGTCAGATATTTTCCATGGGAAAAAAATATGTCAACTAATTTTGTCTAAACTTCCAAAACCGTTCTGGGTTCACGTTTGATGTATAAGACTAATGCGAGTTGAAATGATTTCATATGAAAACTGAAAGCCACTTGACTCCATACCTACGTCTGGTAAAGTAAAAACATGACTTCTAATTCTTAATTTCCTGTATATAGCCCATACTTTCTAACAAACATGCCCGTCCACATAATTTGTCCACACATCCATCCACACAGAAAAGCCCACAGATTCCACACACACACATGCATAGAAACACAGAAATGTGCTAGGGACTTTGCATAATCATCTCATGTACCCAGTAATATTCCAAGAGGAATTCCCCTCTGGAACGGGATGTACTCACATGTTCATTAGGAAACTGCATTCTCTTGCCTCCATAAGTATATATATTCCTCTGCTTTATTTCTTTGAGAATTTCTACATTTTTCTAAGATTCAGACAAAACTTGTGCAAAAACGTGGAAGGGTATTGGTCAAAGAGTCACCTGTTCTCCTACCATGGTCAACAGAAATTAACTCTCTTGTTCAAAATCTGACTAGAATTAGCTGAATCATGTAAGGCCTAAAAGAGATAGTACATGCCCCTGGCCACTACCCTTATATAGTTTTTATTTCTTTTATAAGGCGATTCAAAGGACACAATCTAAAGGGTGGCTATGTTTTATAAATAAAAATTGTCAAATAACTAAAAACATTAAAAAGTAAAGCTTCCAAATAAGTTTTCTTCCCAATCAGTGTGTGTGTGTGTGTGTGTGTGTGTGTGTGTGTGCGCGCGCGCGCGTATATATATATATATATATCAATATGCAGTTTACTTTGCATGATTACAGAACAATACTTGTTCCTTCCCTTACAATGTTTTCTCCTAAAATACACCACTAATGGGATTTCTTAATTAGAGCCCGAGAACTCCAGAAAAAAGGTCAGGGCAACATACAGTGCTATGCTTGGCAGAGAAATTCAGCCACAACCCGGATGGACCTCCTGCTCCCACTCCCATATACAGGGCTCCAGAGTCACAAAATGTGCCCAGTCGTGAAAATGCAGAGAGGAACCTAAGGGCTGCTTAGCAGTGGAAGGGATGGGGAACTGCAGGCCTCAGTGGCAACCTTCAAGGTCCCTGAGTGACCAGTAAGCATTAAATACAAATAGGTTTGGGGCTGCCCTCTCCTCAGATGTCTCCACCGCAGTTGAGAGAAACACAGAAACGGGAGACCTCTCTTCCATTCTCTGCTCTTTGTCTTGAAACCAGTCACCAAAGTGAAAGATTTTCCTTTCTTCTTACCTTCTGTCTTTCTGTCTCTTCCTCCTTTCATCTTCCCTCCCCTCCTTTCACTTCCTCTTTTCCTCATCCCCCCCCCATCTCTCTCCGACATAAGTTCTTGCTCTGTAGCCCAGACTGGCCCAGTGGACTCTTGCACCAGCCCCCTGAGCACTGGAATCACAGGCATGTGCCAGTAGGCCTGGTTTCTAAGAAGGATTTTTTGATTACCTCTTGAAGCAAGTCAGAAGATCCTCGCTGGAGAGGTGCTTTCATTTTCTTCAGCCCCCATATGTCCCTAGGACCATCCCTTCTTCGCTAGGTCCAGCATTAAACACACACGCATACAAGTCTACTCATTTCTTAAAGCTTTAAATTTACTATGAAGACTTGTATCACAGAAAACATGAAATAAATTTGCCTGCTTTTGTTTCTTCATCTGTCTTCAGTTACAGGAGCTTTAGCCACAGATCTAGTGGGTGATGCAAAGCTATTTCTCCTCTGTTGTAGCGCTGGTCCTCTCTCTTGTATATTTACGCTTTTTGTATATACAAATGGGACACTAATTTAGGTTTTCAGAGCATGAACGTCCTAGTCTGCAGGCCGGGTTTACTGCTTGGGTTAATGGGTTCTCGCCTGTACTGTGCTTCGTTCTTCCCCCTGGCCCTTAGAGCCATGCACCAAGCTTCACCTTGGCGGCGTCCTTGTCCTATGGTGGTTCTTCCCTGTTCCTCCTTATTCCCACAAAACATTTCCAGGAATTACTTGTGTGAGCACAGCATTAGATACAACAGAGATGCTGTCTCCAGCATATCCAGGCGATGGTAACAAAAATACCATGAAGTAAATAGCTTCCAAGAACAGTTCTTTCTCATGGTTCCAAATGCTGGAAATCCCAATATTAAAATCCAGGTAGATTGACAATCTGGTGAGGACCCATTTCCCAACTCCTAGAGAATACCTTTCCATGTGCATACAAAGAGGAAGAGATAAACAAGGTCCCCGGGTCACTGTAAAAGGCCCCAATTCTATCACCATCGACACAGATATTAGGTGTCAAAATATGAATTTTGGGAAAGATACAAGCCATCAGGCAGCAGCAGGCATGGGACAAAAAAATCAAATTAAAAGTCAGCGAGGACAGAGATATAATGACCCCAGGATGAAGTGAACTGTCCTAGAGAGAAAGCCTCTTCAGAGAAGTCTCAGGCTCACATTCGGTGGAGCAGACTTTCAGCTCTCAGTGACTGTAACAAGGAAACACAGACAACAAAGGTCCTCAGAATTTCCACATGAGAAGCTACAGCAGGTCATATTTAGACAGAAAGAAACAAACCCTCATCTTTCCTTTTAAGGGAAGTAAAAATCCTTCAGTGGGTTGCTGTGGGAGTCATGGGTTGCTACTAGGTTGTAAAGTTTAAAAGCTCTGATTAGGACTCCCAAACCAGGAATATAAAAATGCAAAGACATATTTATTGGCATCTATAGTGAGAAGAAAAAAAAGGGCTGTGAGATTCCCAAATGTATCCAAATAAGCAGTTAAGAATACACAATGTGCATATGCCACATCAAAAGAGGTATTGTAATTTAAGAACTGGGGTAAAAATAAAACCCAAATCTGCCACAGTTGCAGAGAAATGTGCTCAATCCTCTGTCTGAGTTATTTGGTATGAAACATTACCCAACCCCTACAAATCTTGACACAAATTTTGGTGGAAAGCTAGGTAGACTATTGGGTTCCTGCAGGCTGTGCTGGTAAGGTCACCTTTGCTCCCTTCCTGGGACCATCATGGGACTTGAAAGGAAGGTTAGGCAGACGGACTGTTGTCTGTTTACACTTGAATTTCCAACATGGAGATGGTTTTGCTGTGTTCAAGTTGCTTCATGAAGCTTTGTTGCAAAGACTAGCCAGATAGGGCAGCTCAGTTATACCTGGGAGAGAGGCTCCTGGGACTGCAGCACAGACCCTTCTCATGGGGCTCCAGCTGTGGTTAGAATCATGAGGTCTGCACATGGCACTTGCTGAAAGGAAGAGCTTCCTCCAAATTCTATTTGTCATGCTTCAGTGCCAAACAAAAAATGATTTTTAAAGTTCCCATTACACATGCATATGATGATCATAAGGCACAGAAGAAATTGTTGACATAGCAGTAGAGCTAAACTTGGCCTTCTCAACATTGCTAGATGTTTACTAAACATCTCCTCAGGTCGGTGCTTCGATCAACTCAAATAGAAATGCACAAAGAGTATACCTGAAACGCTAGAAGAAGTCACAAAGGCTACACGGTGGCTAACACAAGGAACACCCTCAGAAATGCCATAATGGAACCTATTTGTAAAGCATCTAGGGCTAAGTGTCTTGTATGAAATATCTCATTTTCCATGTTCTCAAAAGGATTTTGTGAAGGCACCCTGTTGGTACCATGTGTCCTCTCTCTGTTAATTCTTTCAACAGAGACTTTCCTCCCACCTTTGGAGAAGGCAGATTCTCTGGAAACTAAAAAGAAAAAAAAAAACTAAACTAAAAATCCACCAGTGGTCATTTTGGACTTATAAACAATTACTGAGCTTTGAACTCACGTGTTTGATTTAGGGTTGATGAGATCTCCAAACTGAATGGCACTAAGAAATTCTTTTGAAAAGGAAGAACAAGTTGTGTCTTGTACCTCCCGCTCACTCCACGACAGACACTTACTTGGTGACATAGATGTAAGGCCTATAAGGCAACTGCTGTCACTCTGGACTCTTGGGCCAGGGACCTTTAGGTAACTTAAAAAACTGAAGGGTGAGAGCATCACTGTTTGGCAAATGGGTTGGAAGGAAGTTGACATGATTCTGTTGGTGGTTGGGATCAGCAACTTGTGCTCAGAGGGAGTATACAAGGAAGCCAGGCATACAGAGGACAGGGTTGAGGACAGCCACAGGGTCTGCACTGAAGTGGGGAGATTGGGGATGGCAAGAGCAGCTTTCCAGGAGCTAATTTCAGAGCTGGGGACTACTGACACAGAGCGAAGTATGCAGGCGCTCCCGGGAGATTGCTTCGTGAAAGGGTGCAAGACACAAGGCACTCCGGCAAGCAACTTACAGTGAGTTATGGATAGCGGCTAGCTCCGAAGAGCAAAGGAAAGCTCGGCCTTTGTGGCATGGACAATACGAGAGTTATCAATTAAAAGTCACGATTCCTGGGGCACTTTATGCAGTCCTTAGCTGAGGCTGTCATATGATTTTTGAAAAAGTACAGATTGACTTTGGAACTGAGGATGTTAAATCGGAATGTGGGGGCACAGGACTAAGCAGTGGGTGACAAGTGTTATATGGTGTTTGCCTTGAAAGCCCAAGATTGACAAATCAGAGGTCTACGGATAACATCAGGTCATTAGCAAGAAGTAATTAGGAACAAAGGCTCTACTGCCATGGTGCCTTCCTCAGCTAAGCATGTCCACTGTGACCAAATTAAGGAAGGGTGGTGCAGTGGGGATTTCCTTCCAGTATGGATTACTTGTAGCATGATAAAAAATTCTTAAGGATTAAGACCTGATATAAATATCTGTCATTGTGATGTGAGGAGCAAAAGATCAACAAAATTCTATCTTGCTATTCTGATTGCTTAGACTAGATGTCCCCTTCAACTCAATATTAATTGAGGTCATATCTTAATTTCCCTTTCTGTGTCTGTATGGAGGATGCTAGAATGTTATTTACACTGTAAATGGTAGTCAAAGGGAAACTGGGTTTGTTCTTATTTTACTGTATTTATTTATTTATTTATTTATTTATTTATTTATTTATTTATTTATTTAATCTATTTGTTCTCTTTATTTTTAGTCATTTTAGCCAGAGACAAGAATGACTCTACCTTAAATTCAATCATGAAGGAATACGATAACACTGGAATCCTATAGTTCTTGTAAGACTTTACCAAAGTTTTGTCTGGGGATTAACAAATGATGTACTTTCTCTAAGGTAAATCTTGCCTTTTATTTATTCTTCTGATTATTTTTAATATTAAATGCAGGCATAGTCTTAAATTCCAACATACATTTGCTTTTAGAGTTCAGTGTAATAATCAAACTATGTTGAAAAAAATTTAAAAATAGATAACTCAAATAAATATGTTGTATTAATATGTTTTACTTTTCAAATTAATAAAATATGCCTAAAATTTAGAAATAAAATAATCTCCTCACCACTGAAGAATATTAAACACAGAAATAAAGAGTCTGTCATTTTAATTTATTTAATTGGTTTTTTATTTAAAAAGGACTGACTGTATTGAGATCTATTTAATACAAAGAAAAAATTCTCAGTTTGACTATCGTAACTACTATACTACATTCAAGTAAACAGTATCTTTACATGATTAAAATGATGTCTGACTTTTTAAATGAACGATGAATAAATTATATATATTATATGTGTAATAATTCTTATGTAATTCAATATTGATCTCCATAATTTAAAAAGAATGCAACCTAGATCTGGGCTGAAAGTACATTTCTGGGCTAGTCAGTTTCATTTGTGTGGCTAGGGAAGTGGCTTGAATCTGTTTAATAGCTGCACATGCAGAAAGGGAGGTGAAAGCTTTACCTACACCCTCAGTAAGAAAGCGCCACACACATGTGAGAAAAAAAGACACGCTAGAGATCCAAGAACACAACCTGAAATTTCCTCGTGCATCTGACACCCGCGCTGTGACTTCAGAGACCACTCAGGACACAGAGCAGGGACACCTCCCACAGTCTGGACACAAGGCTCTATTTCTCTTTGACTCTGTGCAGTTGTGTGTTTTCCCTGAAAATTTTGGCCCAACTCTTGGTTTCCTCCCCCTTGGATTCCATACCCTAAGTTTTTTCGGTAATGCTAGAAGCTGGCCTGGATTCCCAACATTTCAACGTTCCTAATTAAAGGGGGTGTCTTTCTCCAGCTGGCAGATGGTGCTGCCGCAGCCTGATTCAAACAGAACCATGTCTGTGAGGCCTTTCCTGTCAGAGATCTACCAGGAGAAGCAAACACCCTGGGCACACCTTCCAAAGCTAGAGATCAGTGAGTGACAGGCTTTGAAAGGTGGCGGTGGGCAGGGAAGAGGCAGACAGATGGTGAGGGCGGTGGGAGGGGCACGGGACTAATGACACACTTGGAAAACCTTCCCAGAAGCTCTGCTGTCTCTTTTCCTCAGGAGCCTATAAAGGCCACAGTGGTTCACAGAGGAGTCCAGCAGACCTGGACATGGATACCTGCTGCTCTACAACCTAAAGAAAGAGAGCCTTAACTTTTCTACAATATGGTTTCCTTACGTACAAAACGGAAGACACAATTCAACTCTGTCAGAAGAAAATGTTGGTCCTGAGACTCGTGTATGCAAAAAGATTATTGTGTACCTGATTAACATAAGACTTCCATAATAGTACTGTATTGTTAAATCTAAGTTAATGGACTAATTTATATCTACCCTAGATATTGGAGACATTAATAATTTTTAGAGAGTGTATACCCAAATGTTACTGACCCAGGTGGCTTCATAGCACCTAATCAGATTGCTGCTTGCTCAATATAAAAAAGTAATTAACTGATTGGTTTCCATTTGGGGTGCAATCTTATTCTTTAACTTAATGATTCATTAAGGTTTTATTTTTAAAAATAGTCTGGATTTTAAATGCAATGCTGAATTTAAGTTATTTTTTGTCGTCTGGTAGTCTGTTTTTTAAAAACAATTTAGTTTCTTTTTAATTTTATTGTATTGCTATAGGCCTAGTAAACACTCTTGAAAATGTAACTATAAAAATGGAGGCTACAGGCTGGCACTTAGCCCACAGGTGACACTGTGCTATCCCTCCATGTTTTCCCATGTTCCTTTCTGTGATTCTCTTTAGTATTAAGGTCAGGCTTCAGCCATCAAACCATCCTGGAGCACCCCATTATGATATTGGCTGGTGGAAAAATGTGTATTTCTCATTAAAGCACACCTGAAAAGTGTAAGACTTTAGCAGTCAATGAAAACTGTCCTTTGTTGCAATATTTTAGCTAAGTGTGTGCTTTGCAGTTTGTGTTAGAATCCTAATTTATGTTTTTTGTAGTCATTTACCAAATGGAAAGTAGCAACATATTTAGGGTTAGAACCTGAGACATCTTATAAGTGATTTAAAATAAAATATCTGGGGATAGAAACCCTCTTTTCTTCTTTTGCTCCAACTTTTCTAAAAACAGAAGAAATACAATTATATTAATTTCTTAAGAAAAAACTATTAATGGCAAGGGTTTTTTTTTGTAAGGATATGTAACAGAGTATTCAGCCTCTGCTGATGGGGTTTTAAGTTGGGACAGTCACTTTGGAGAATTGTTGAACAATCTCTATTAAGCTGAAACACACATATTCTGTGACTCAGCAACTCTCCACCGGGAATGATAACTATATTAGATGAACTGCATTAAAATGTCTCCTTTTATGCATAACAGACAACGACTGTAAGCAAATCAAAAGCTGACTAGTAGTTGAATAGCTAAATAAATTGTAGTATTCATACAACCAAACCCCTATGCCAATAATAAAGTACAAGATTACAGCATCCAGTAGAGAAGATGGGATCCATGATCATAATGTTGAGTGGAAGCAGATGCCTAGCAGAGGATATACTTTGTGGTCCATCTTACCTAAAATTCAAAGTCAGGAAATGCAACCAGCACATAGCCACGTAGGGAAGATAGTGCTGGGAAGAAAAGAATTGTTTTGTAGCATGTGCTTTGAAGTGATATGGGGTGAGCCAGTATATGAAACGACTGTGTGCACTTGTGTGCACCAATGTTCTATTATTGTGTAATAAAACACAACAAAATGGTTTCTTGGATAAAGACTGTAAAAGGCGGTTTATAGTTTGGGGGACATTACACTAGTTCTCTGAGCCTTTGAACTTTTCGCTGCTTCTCTCTCGTCTCCATTTCCCTCTTCTATAAGTAACAGCTTATAGCCACAGGGCTCCTCAGACTTGCCTTCCCTCTGTCATTGTCTACCAACCCCAGAATCAACTACACATCCACCAAACTTCTTGTCGCCTGGACTGGACAAGAGCTCATGTTTTCTGGTGGGGATGGTGTCACAAAGCTAAAGCCATTCTTTCCTCAAAAGATTCTTGGGCAAACTGACAGAAAGAAAATCTTTATATTTTTAATTTTTTTGTTTTTAAAATTATAATTACAACATTTCTCCTTTCCCTCTCCTCCCTTCAAAGTCTCCCATATTCCCCTCCTTACTCTCTTTCAGACTCTTGGCCTTTTTTCATTAAATATTATTACATACATATCTGTATGTGTATACACACACACACACACACACACACACACACACACACACACACTTTGTAAAACATAACCTGCTCAGTCTATAAAATGTTTCTGTATGTCTGTTCTTAGAGCCAACCATTTCGTTATTGTATAACTAGTTGGTATGCTTCTACAGAAAAGAGTTTTGGTACCTACTATTCCTTCAGTGTTCATTCTTGTTAAGCAAGGATGGGTCCTTAACCCTAACAAGGATGAGAGGCTTAAACCACACACTAGAGTTGAGGTAAGCAACATAAAGACACAGGACCTTAGTAAGGCATCCGTTAGGGCTTTACGCTTTAGAGCTGCCAATGGTATGATTTGGGTTTGTGATTACCTACTACACCTCACCTAGCAAACCGAGGTTCTGAACTCTTCCTTGCTCACTAGATCCTGATGAGAAAGTCCGACCTGAATCAAAGGCAAGCAGATTATATGAGGCTCTCTGTGACATGCTAGCCATGCCCTTCCCTAGGCCAAGAGCTTCCCTAAATCAAGATTCTTGTTCAGAGACTCTGGCCCTGCATAGTAGTGGAGGGGGAGATATGTTTCTTTAGAGACCTTCCCTGGCTCCTCTCTTCTTACCTTAGGACAATCCACAGAAGTTATTAGGGTTGAAAATTTGCTGAAATCTCTGTATATCTCATTTCCAAGAATTTTCCATAGCAAAAGGATATTGATTTCCCACCAGGACTCAGTCAAGTGTAGTAAATCTAATAGTTTTTGGGAAGGTGATCCTTCCACTGACTGACCATATTTCCCACCCTCACAGAGCAATGCTGTGGCAACCAAAACTTATCTGAAACACTCCATTTGAAGTTTGGAACTTTTTGCATCTTGTGGGGAGAAAGGATCAGAGAAAGATCCCATAGAAGTGGATTTGTGAGGGGGGCAGGAAAGCAAGAAGGAGCCAACCTAGGATAGCTATGCGACCAGGGAAGAAAGGAGATGTGTAACCAGCAGCTTCATAGGGCTGAGTAGAGGCTGGGAGACATCAGCTCCCTAATGAGAGTGCATTGTGAGTTCTGTAGCATGGAGAAAGGTTTAAGATCTTACTCCAGCAATGGCAGGGTTTATCAACATTCCCTTAGCTCGAAAAGGAAACCATAGTTTTCATCATTCCTCACTGAGCTGTGACACGTGACAACTATTCCTGAGGTTAGAGGTTGGAAATACTTTTAGGTCAGCTTTTCCATAGAAGCTAGCTCCCCTCTGGGCCTGGAGCGATGTCAACAGCCTGCTATATCCTCACCCCTCAGCACCTGGGAAGCAGGTTAGCATCCATGCCCAGTCACTAGTGGATCTGTGAGTGCCATGGAGAAAAAAGAAGAAAACAGTCCAATGGTCTGGGATGTACCCACTAACAGAAAGCCTTCCAGCCACTCGCTACCAGCTCTAAAGCAGAGTAGCTGTGAGAGTTGGCTTCGGAAGGCAAATCGGTTGTGTTTTGGATATGAACTCCCTCAAGAGGCGTGTGTGGACAGCGTGGTGCTCAGCTGGCGAGGCAGTGGAGAGGCCTTGGCTCACAGGTTGCCAACTTCCTGACTAGATTACCTACTGGTGAGCTCCCAAGCTGAGAGGGGTTACTCAAAGACTCAATCAGAGGAAGTGCTTTACTTAGTGTGCCTTAAGAAGTTCTATCCTGTCCCTGTCCTTCCTGTCTTTCTCTTTCTCTGCCTCCTGCCCTCGTGAGATAAGCAGCTTTGCCCTACCTAACTCCCCTCCAGGGACCTCTGCTTCACCATACAGGGGCCTAGAAACAACAGGGTCAACTGAACTTACTTTCCTTCCCATCCACTGTTCTCTCAAGCATTTGATCATATTTCATTACTGCAGTCTGATAAATAAAACTTCTAAACCTGTCTCAAGTCTCTCGATGGCAGTTTAGGAGAGAAGCACAACACTATACCCAAGGGTGGACCCCATGAGCTGTGTTCCCTGGTATCCTGTCTCCTTGAGTAAGGCCTTCCTGGTCAGAGGTGCTCTCCTGCAAGGATTTCCCAGATCCCACTGCCTATCACTTAGCCAAGCAAGAGTGACCTGCTGTTCTGGTTTGCCTGGTCCAGTCATCCCATGATCCCGTATGGTGCCCCTCTCCCTTCCTGGAGTCCCCCCCCCCCTGTTGTTTTTCTTCACAGCGACTAACTTCCAGCTTGCTGACATTGAACCTTGCTTAAGAGACTAGTGTACCTCTTAGCAGACTTAAATGTGCTCTCTTCAGAGAGCCATGTTGACGCCTCTTGAATAAAGGTTTCTTCTCAACTCTCAACCAGCTCCAATCTGTGTACCCTTGTTTTGTGTGAAAATCTACTGTTGTTTCACGCCACAGGACTCAGCACCCGGAGGCACTTAATATGTGTAAAATAGTGTTCTGTGCTATACTCACTCCCCCTCACCCCCGGAGGCTAGGGAGTGTGAGGGCAAAGGGGGTTTCCATCTTCCAGAATCGCCTTACACACTGACAAGCACAGTCAGGACCCCACACAGAATGGCTTTGAGAAAATAGCTCAAAGAATTGACTCATATTCCTATCCATGGTCCAGAACATCTAAGGGGAAAAAATGGACCAAAAGTTGTCATAAAATTAAGGAAATGACTGAGGAATAAGTTATAATGATTGAAGATATTCACGTCAACTGCTGGGGTTGCTTGTACAGGTGCTGTAGGGTGGGAATGAACACACACACAAGGACAAATGATCCATACAGCCTGCTTGTCCATGGACAAGCAGGGCCTATACGGGATGTTTGGAAGGTAACTGAAAACCACCCGCAGTTCCCTTGGGCCATTTCATGGGTCTGCGGAGAGGAAGATCTTTTACTGGAGTGAGATAGGGCCCCCATATTACCACAAGCTGTTTACAGACTTCAGGCCTGCCAGGCAGGACCAGCGATAATTGAGCCCTCGGTGGTGCTGAGCCTGCGTGTTAGGGGTGAGGGTTTTGCACAGAACAGGACTTGGGATGTGTGGGGTTTAAAATGAGCTGAGCTAGCAGTCACCTCACACTCTCATCAAAGTGCACCCAAAGGTCTTAAAGTCCTTTGTAAGTATTAGCAAAGAACAGAGGAATGCCTCCATGAAGACCTGGGTCATTGGCATTTAAGATTTTTTCCTGTCTCCCCCTCTCCCCCCACCCCATCCCTCCCCCAGCTTCTTCTTATCTTTGGCAGAAGGATTAAGCTCTGTAGCTCAGGCTGGCCTCGAATATAATGAATTGCTAGAATTAAAGTCTTGTAGTACCAGGATCTAGCTTCAGCTTCTCTTTCAAATAAATTTTTAATAGTTATTTTTGGTGGTTTAATAAGCTGTCCTTGAGAGAAGATGAATATGAAAAATATCCATAAAGTTTTGAGACTGGGGAGATAACTTGTCAGTGAGGCTGGGAAGATGGCTCAGTCAGTGAGGCTGGGGGATGACTCAGTAACTAAGAGGAGGAAGAGTTTGATCAATAAGTGAGTGCTAGCCATGCAAGCATGAGGATCTGAATTTAATCCCAGGCCCCATACAAGGTCTTGCCTGGTGCCTTGTGCCTCTAATCCCAGTACCAGGGAGGCAGAGGCAGGAGGATTTCTGGGGCTCCCAGCCAGCCCACTCTAATCCCACAACATTGAGAGACTCTGTCTCAAAACCAAGATTTACAGATCCTGAGGTACAGTCCTAGAGGCTAGCCTCTGGCTGCTACCTGTCCACGCATGTGCACAGGGACACACACACACACACACACACACACACACACACACACACACACACTCACACACTGTCCCCAATAAAAAGAAACATTCTCAAAATGATTTTAAAGATCAAATTATTAAAATGTTAATGCTCTTTCATGACTTTTCTACTTTACGCTAAATCTGAATAATGTTGTTTGGTCTCTTACCTTTAATAACTTAAAAACTTGCTTTCTATCTGCCAAGGACAGTCTTGCAGGGGACTGGCTGTCCTCTTTTGAAGGCTCCCCCTTTTTCTTATTCATCCTTTATAGTCATAAACACTTCAATTTTCTCCCCTCTACTACTGGAAAAAAGATTCATGCTTTTCTCTTTTTCCCTTTTGGGAAATAAATTAACCAAAATGTAATATGATATTTAAGTGGAGAATGCTGCTGACATTAAACGGTCCACGTGGCCTTACATTATGTTTCCCACTTCATTCTATGTATCTTTCTAATACAGGCCAAGGCTGGTGTTCATGTAAATTGCTCTGGTTTTATAGAGCAGAGTGCCGCCCTCTTTTTGAAACCCAGGGCTCTCTTACAGTAATAGAAAAAAGGGACAGCAACAAAATACCGGGCACAGGCAATCAAAGTATCATTATAGGTATTATGTGTGGGGTGTTAAATTGGTAGAAGGCCTTTATTTTTAATTTCTGCTCATATGTCCACCATTATTAAGCAAGCTTAGATACGAAGGAGATTTAAGAGTGACAGAGGGCAATTATACACTTTACAGAAAGATATTTCTCCTCATAGGTCTGGAACTACACTGGGCCAAAAGCTTATGTAGGATTTTATGCAGAGCCTCTGCATACATTCTTGTTTGGATATGAACATATTTTCATTCTGCAGTCCAGCTTGAGCTTCATGCAATGCCATTTCTGTTAGATTTCTATAGTCTGTCTGGATATCATTTCAAAGTTTATTTTAGAGGTGTTATTTTAATAAGCACTTTTCCATTTTGCACTTTACACTTAAAAGTAATTCATAAAAGGAGCCGATGAAAATTTAAACCTTCAGTTATGGATTTTTTTCGTTTGAGAAGAAGGGGATGTTTCAAACCTAATTGGAAATCTTATTTAGCTCCTGAATGATGGAGTGCTTTCAATGGGAGAATCTATAAAAATCTTATAGTTTTATGATGTATAATTAGCAGAAAAATAAGGTACATATACTTAAATTGTCTATTTTTTTGAAGTATGAAGTAGATTTAGACTGCAAGCTTCTTATACATTTATATACATGTGGCATCTCTTTTGCTATCCACACACTCCAACAAGCCTGTAGTACTGAAGTGTTCTCAAAATCAAGGTAGTGATTAGAGTCTAACTCCTGAAATCTTCTGATATTTTTCTTATAATGACCACATTGATTACTTTTTCCAAAGTCCAATGAAGGCTGGCTGGAGCTTACTAGCTATGGCTGAGGTGACATTGAACTCTTTAGTTTTACTTGAGTGGAATCACACCTGCTCATGTCTGAATGCCATTCGCTTAGCAGGCATTTTGAGATAAATCTGTATTGATCTTTACACCAATAACGTATCATCTTCTGTTGACGAGTATCACTGTATTGTGTCACTATGTCATATGAACCCAATTTTAGGTTAAGCCTGCTTCCATATAAACTGCAACCTAACTTAGTAATGTGAACGAAATACAAGCCAACTCGGGATTATCTTCTTAGCCCATGTAGCTGAGTCTCAGCCAATCACAGCAGCTGAGTCTTAGCCAATCATAAGTTACCAAGCGACTAGAGTCCAGAAGCAGGTAGATGCTTCAACTCACCAAGTTCAGAGAAGGCATACTGCCAGTCTTCATTAGGAGTTGAAATAAAGTCTGTAAAGATTAATTTTTTGAAAGCTATACCTTGGGACTGGAGAGAGAGCTCAGCCTTCCTCCTCTTTGTGGAGGACCCCAGTTTGGTTCTTAGAACCCATGTCTGGAGGCTCACAATAGCCTGAAACTCCAGCTCTTCTTCTGGCCCTCTCTGGCCTCCTCAGGCATCATCACACATGTGACATAGATCCACACAGAAACACATATACATAAATAAAAACAAAGATTGTCTTTAAAAGAGAGAGGTATGTCAATCTGTGTGTTTATAGGCCTTTAAATTACTTCAAGTTTTTGGTTAATACAAATAAATTTGCTATTGATACTTATTTTTTTTATCTTCATTGATACTTATTTTTATTCGTGTGTGTATATGTTTCTACCTTCGAGTCCATATGAGTTTATGTGAACATGTGTCCATGGGCATGTATGTGTACCTTGCTACACACCCATTCGTGTGGAGGCCACACGGGGGTCCTGACGCCTTCTAAACCACTCTCCACTTACTCTCTGGTCAGAGTCTCTCCCTTGAGTTTTCTGTGCTAAGCTGAAAGACAGCTTTTCTTTCTGTCCCTCCCCAGAGCTGGGGTAACAGGGACTTTGAAGACATTTATTACACAGGTACTGGTCCTCATCATTTTGGATCAAGTGCTTTTAGCCATTGAGACTTCTCTCCAGCCCTGCTATAGATATTCATTTACAGATCAGTGTATGGACATAAACCGTTGTTTCTTTGGAGTATAATTAGGAGCAGATTCACATAGTAGGTACACACTCACCTTTTACAGAAACCGGTAATTATTTTCCTAGACAACCATGCCATCACACAGCCCCACTTAGAGTGTGTAAGCATCATGCTCTCCCTCATCCTCATGCTCTCCCTCACCCTCATTCTCATGATCTCCCTCACCCTCATCCTCATGCTCTCCCTCACCCTCATCCTCATGCTCTCCCTCATCCTCATGCTCTCCCTCACCCTCATCCTCATGCTTTCCCTCACCCTCATCCTCATGCTCTCCCTCACCCTCATCCTCATGCTCTCCCTTACCCTCATCCTCATGCTTTCCCTCACCCTCATCCTCATGCTCTCCCTTACCCTCATCCTCATGCTTTCCCTCACCCTCATCCTCATGCTCTCCCTCACCCTCATTCTCATGCTCTCCCTCACCCTCATCCTCATGCTCTCCCTCACCCTCATTCTCATGCTCTCCCTCACCCTCATTCTCATGCTCTCCCTCACCCTCATCCTCATGCTCTCCCTCACCCTCATTCTCATGCTCTCCCTCACCCTCATCCTCATGCTCTCCCTCACCCTCATCCTCATGCTCTCCCTCACCCTCATCCTCATGCTCTCCCTCACCCTCATCCTCATGCTCTCCCTCACCCTCATCCTCATGCTCTCCCTCACCCTCATCCTCATGCTCTCCCTCACCCTCATCCTCATGCTCTCCCTCACCCTCATCCTCATGCTCTCCCTCATCCTCGGCAGCATTTGATGTTCACACATTTCCATGTGAGACACTCTTCAGAGGTCCACCATTGTACCTCGGTCTACCTTCAAGACTTTTAAAGTTTATCTTTATGTGCAAAAGGGTCTTGACTGCATGTGTTCAAGTGTCCCATGTGCACGCAGTGTCTTCAGATGATTGTGAGTCACCAGGGAGATATTGGGAAATGAGCCCAGTCCCTCTGCAAGAGTATTCACCACCAAGGCGTCTCTCCAACTCCTCATTTTGCTTTTAATTTGCATTTCTATAATAGTTTATTTATTTGAACCTTTGGGTTTTCTAAATGGGTATGTTATAATCACATTTTTTGCCAATTTTATTTTGAGTAATCTTCATTCTTACTGTTATTATAGCATTAGTTATTTTTATTTCTACAATATTTAGTTATATATTCATATATCATCATTTACATATTTATATTATTTTATATTTATTGTATTTTATTATATTGATAATTTTATTTAAAAATTTTAAATTTTATATATTAGTCTTATAGCTAGAAATTTCCATAAACATGTTTGCTTTGGATCCCTATAGATTCAACAAGATTTTGTGCGTAAGTAGTCATATTCTACATGAATAATTCTATGTGAATTGTTTCTTCTTTTCTAAGATGGATGTTTGTTATTATTTTTCTTGTCTGATTGCAGTGGCTCAGCTCTTAGAATAGGAGCAATAGCGGAGGATGGGCTTGACTTGTGCCTATTTTAGGGACAACTTCGAATTTTCTCCCATCAAGTATGCTATGGGCTTTTCCTTTTTTAAAATACCTCTCTGTAATATTTTTTTATGTATTTTATTAGATTTTTTATCTATTTACATTTCAAATGCTATCCCCTTTCCTGGTTTCCCCTCCACGAACCCCCTAACACATCCCCCTTCCCCTGCTCCCATGAGGATGCTCCACCTACCACCCATGCACTCCTACCTCACCGCCCTAGCAGTTCCCTACACTGGGGCATCGAGCGTTCACAGAACCAAGGGTCTGCCCCCTCACTGATGCTAGATAAGGCCATCTTCTATTACATATGCAGCTGGAGCCATGGGTCCCTCCATGTGTATACTTTCGTTGGTGTTTTAGTCCCTGGGAACTCTGGGAGGGAAGGGTGTCTGGTTGGTTGATGTTGTTTTTCATCCTATGGGGTTGAAAACACCTTCAGCTCCTACAGTCCTTCCCCTAACTCCTCCATTTGGGTTCCTATGCTCAGTCCAGTGGTTGGCTGTGAGCATCCACATCTGTATTGTTCAGGCTCTGGTTGAGCCTCTCAGGAGACATCCATATCAGGCTCCTGTCAGCAAGCACTTCTTGGCATCAGCAATAGTGTTTGGGGTTGGTGTCTGCAGATGGGATGGATCCCCAGGTGGGGCAGTCTCTGGATGGTTTTTCCTTTAGTCTCTGCTCCATACTTTGTCTCTGTATTTTTCCTTTAGACAGGAGCAATTCTGGGTTAAAAATTTGGAGATGGGTGGGCAGGTAGCCCCATCCCTCAACCAGAGGCCTTGCCTAACCTCTAGATATGGTCTCTACAGGTTCTCTCTCCCCTTTTATGGGCATTTCAGCTAATGCCATCCCCACTGGGTCCTGGGAGCCTCTTGCTTTCCTGGCTTCTGGGACTTTCTGGTGGCTACCCCCAGATCCCCCTCCCCATTGCGTCACAGCTCTGTTCAGTTTCCTGTACTTCTCCCTCTGTCTCCTCTCACACCTGATCCTGCCTCCATTTTTCTCCCCCCCTCTTCTCTTTTTCCCAAGTCCCTCTCGTCCTCTACCTCCCATGATTATTTTGTTTCCCTTCTAAGAAGGACTGAAGCATCCGTACTTTAGTCGTCCTTCTTCTTGAGCTTCTTGTGGCCTGTGGATTGTATCTTGGGTAATCCGAGTTTGGGGGCTAATACCCACTTATCAGTGGGTGCATACCATGTGTGGTTTATTTTGTTGTTGTTGTTCGTTTTGGTGTGTGTGATTGGGCTACCTCACTTATATTTTCTAGTTTTCTCCATTTTCTTAAGAATTTCATAAAGTCATTGTTTTAATAGCTGAGTAGTACTCCTTGTGTAGAAGTACCCCATTTTCTGTATCCATTCCTCTGTTGAAGGATATCTGGGTTCTTTCCAGTTTCTGGCTATTGTAAATAAGGCTGCTATGAACATAGTGAGACTTGTGTCTTTGTTATATGTTGGAGATTCTTTTGGGTATATGCCCAAGAGTAGTATAGCTGGGTCCTCAGGTAGTTCAATGTCCAATTTTCTAAGGAACAGCCAGATTGATCTCCAGAGTGGTTGTACCAGTTTGCAATCCCAACAGCAATGGAGGAGTGTTCCTCTTTCTCCACATCATCACCAGCATCTGCTGTCACCTGAGTTTTTAATCTTAGCCATCTGACTAGTGGAATCTCAGGGTCATTTTGATTTGAACTAACTACAGGTTTTGTAAAGAAGTTCTTTATCAGATTGAAGATGTTCTGTTTGTTTCTGCCTTTCAGGGAGTCTTTCAAAGAGTTTTTGTCAGGACTGGAGATTAGGTATAACTAAATAATCTAATATTGTTTAAATAAGCATTTTAAATAGAATTTTGACTTGAATTAACTCGAGTAGTTCAAAACATAAAATTCTAGAAAATAATCTCTTAAAAAGACTGATGTTGAATTTCCACAGGTATCTAATATGCCACTTAATCCTACTTGCATAGGCTCAGGACAGTTTTGCCCTTTTATAAGTATAATTAGATAGGGATTGTCATACACTTTAAGAAATGGTGTCTTGCATTTGTATTATTTTAAATTCTACAATTCATTTATAATTGCCTTTGGAAGGAGTTACATTTATTCTGTCCATTCCGCGCCCCCCCACCCCACACCACAGCAGTGTGTGGCTTTTGCATTCACTGACTAAAATGGACTCATTTTTCCTCCTCCTGAAATGTGATCTAATGACTTTGGACTTTTGAAACAGGAGAAAAGAATAATGTTACATATTTTCTCTGCCATCAAGCTGTTGCTATCTAAGCATCTAATAGCCAGAGAAGAAGGATGGGGAGCCATTGAACACCAGGGATGGGAGCTGTTCGAAGAGATTCATTGTTGCTCTTCCAACTTGGGCGAGCATCAGCTGTACATGTGCTCTAATTGCATGTACGATTGAGCACAAGTCCAGTCCATTTAATCCATATTTACTCTTGAGAAATAAGAGGTGAAAGGTGATGATCTTGAAGAGTTCTTTTGTTCCTGGATACTAACTAGGAGTCTAGGTGTCCAGAAAAGTGCACAGTATATATGAGATACTCTCTAGCCACTATGATTTTAATTTAAAAGCCTTTAGGTATTTTGAATTTTAAGCTAATAATTATTTTTGACCTAAGATCTTATTATGTTGTCCTAGATAGCCTGTTACCTTATTATATCAGGTTGCCATCAACCTTGCACAGATCTACCTGCCTCTGCCTCACAAGTGCTAGGGTTAAAGACATAGGCCACCATACCCAGCTTGCACTTATTTTTAAATTAGCGTACATAGCAAGAGACTCGCTTTGGCATTTTCATACATACATTTGAATGCTTCTCTCCTGCAGTCACCCACTCTCACCTTCTGTTCCTAGTGTCCAGTCTTCCTGCTCTCATACACCTGTGTTCCCTCCTCACCCCCTTTCATGGCAGTCCCCCATGTCCTACCTCATGGTCTCCTTCATAGTTTCCTGTCCTCTGTCCACATATCTATAACAATTAGAAACTAGCATCAGCAAATGCAGCACTGGTCTCTGATCCCATTTACTGTATTTTCCAGGTAATGTGTTTATAGGTCCGTTAAACAGGGGTACTCGTCATGGTGTCCCATGTCAATAAACAAGTTACTTTTATTTATTTTTTGTATAATACAGCCTGTCTTATAATGTTCTGTTTGTGGCCCTGAAATCTGCAGTGAATGGCAGCATTTTGTTACCTCTGTCTGTGGAGGAAGACAGTAGTTTTGTGGATGGTATAAATGTTTAGCAAATTCTTTTTCTAGAGCAGAATAAGTGTTAATGAAAATAAACACGTTTGGTTCACTGCCAAGAACACGAAAAACTGAAAGTAAAGTGAACAGACCCAGAATTGTGGTGTATTTGGGACAGAGGCACGGCCTCTGGTCAGAAGGTCACCCACCCTAGTCAGAAGCAATGGAACCAGGAGCATTGGAAGCGGTCACCCTGTCAGTGGATGGCTTCCTGAAGGTGGCAGTTATGAATCTTCAGCTTCACCGCTTGGCAGCGGGCCTTTAATCCCAACACCCAGAGACAGAGGCAGTAGGATCTCTCTGATCAACCTGGTCTACAGATCAAAGTCCAAGACAGTCAGAGCTACTTAGAGAAACCCTGTCTCAAAAAATAACAACAAAACAGAATTGCCTGCTTATCTAAAAATGCCACAAGGAATACAACAATCTTGACTGTCTCCACAAATCATTGGTGTTGATAGGAATGGTGGACAGGAGAAATCGATATACATCTGTTATTAGTCACAAAATTTTATGTAAAAAAATAAGTTTTTCTTGATATAAATCTACTTGTGGCATAACCTAAGTATTGACCACTAACGAATGTCAATATTTTATGTTTACCCATATGCAATACATTTTGATATTAGTAGCTGAACAAGTAATTTACATTATATATTGTGTCTTATTTCTTTATTAAAAGTTACACAGGGTAATATAGGCCTTTTTCATGCAAGTCCATAACGTGCTTCCTCCCCACATTCTCCACCTCCCCCATTAGCCCCCTTTCTTACCCAAGACTCACTCCCACTTTCATGCCATCTGTACATAGATTTTATCTGTCAATAGAGTTCTAGGACCCACAAATGAGAGAAAATACATAGTATTTGACTTTCTGGGACTGGCTGGATTCATTTAAGATGAAGATCTCCAGTTTCATCTACCGCACCCTCACCCCCTGAAACCACATAAATTCGTTCTTCTTGACTGACTAGAATGTCAACTGTGTGTGTCTCTGCACTTTATTTCTCTGCTCTGATGGACACCTCAGCGGTTCTGTAACTCAGCCGCTGTGAATCGTGCTACAGTAGACACTGACATACAAATGTCTGTCCATGAGTCTCAAGGAATGCAAACACCAGCATCCACAGTCTTAACTGTACCTCACTAGACAGGAATTAACTCATGTTTTGCCTTTCAAAAGATTTGCCAGGTTTTTAAAGATGGGTCCCACTATGTGTGCTAGCTAGTTTTATGTTAACCTGACACAAGCTAAAGTCACTGGAGAGGAAAGAACCTCAATTGAGAAAGAGTCTCTGTAAGATCTGATGTAGGGCATTTTTAAAATTAGTGCTTAATGTGGGAGGGCTCAGCCCATTGTGGGTGGTGCCTCCCCAGGACTGGTGTCCTGGGTTCTTTAAGAAAGCAGGCTGAGCAAGCTATGGGGGCAAGCCAGTAAGTAAGGAGCACCCCGCCATGGCCTCTGCTTCAGTGCCTGCCACCAGGTTCCTGCTCTTTTTGAGTTCTTATCCTGACTTTCTCTAAAGATAAACAATGACTTAGAAGCAGAAGCCAAATAAACCCTTCCCTCCCCAGCTTTTGTCTGTCTGTCTGTTTGTCTGTCAGAGACTTCCATCACGGCGATAGAAATTCTAAGTCATCTTGCTTTCAGAAATGTGCCAGAATGTAAGTCATAAATAAAAAATATACAGTTTGTAACCCTCACTAAGACACTGTAACCAGTAGAGCTTGAACTTGCAGCCCTCCTGACTCAGCCTCCCGAATGCTGGGATTGCATTCCCGTGATAACTGAAAGCTCAGTTGAAGGTAAAGAAATGCTTCATAGAAGGAATTCGGTAGGGCTCCATCTGTTTCAATTTTGTGGAATAGTTTGGATAGTATTGGTATAAGGTCTTCTATGAAGGTCTGATGGAATTCTGCACTAAACCCGTCTGGACCTGGGCTCTTTTTGGTTGGGAGACCTTTAATGACTGCTTCTATTTCCTTAGGAGTTATGGGGTTGTTTAACTGGTTTATCTGTTCCTGATTTAACTTCAGTACCTGGTATCTGTCTAGGAAATTGTCCATTTCCTGCAGATTTTCAAGTTTTGTTGAATATAGGCTTTTATAGTAAGATCTGATGATTTTTTGAATTTCCTCTGAATCTGTAGTTATGTCTCCCTTTTCATAAATGAAGCCACAATTACTCTTATACCTAAACCACACAAAGACCCAACAAAGAAAGAGAACTTCAGACCAATTTCCCTTATGAATATCGACACAAAAATACTCAATAAAATTCTGGCGAACCAAATCCAAGAGCACATCAAAACAATCATCCACCATGATCAAGTAGGCTTCATCCCAGGCATGCAGGGATGGTTTAATATATGGAAAACCATCAACGTGATCCATTATATAAACAAACTGAAAGAACAAAACCACATGATCATTTCATTAGATGCTGAGAAAGCATTTGACAAAATTCAACACCCCTTCATGATAAAAGTCCTGGAAAGAATTCAAGGCCCATACCTAAGCATAGTAAAAGCCATGTACAGCAAATCAGTTGCTAATATTAAACTAAATGGAGAGAAACTTGAAGCAATCCCACTAAAATCAGGGACTAGACAAGGCTGCCCACTCTCTCCCTACTTATTCAATATAGTTCTTGAAGTTCTAGCCAGAGCAATCAGACAACAAAAGGAGGTCAAGGGGATACAGATCGGAAAAGAAGAAGTCAAAATATCACTATTTGCAGATGATATGATAGTATATTTAAGCGATCCCAAAAGTTCCACCAGAGAACTACTAAAGCTGATAAACAACTTCAGCAAAGTGGCTGGGTATAAAATTAACTCAAATAAATCAGTAGCCTTCCTCTACACAAAAGAGAAACAAGCCGAGAAAGAAATTAGGGATCATAATAGATCCAAATAATATAAAGTACCTTGGTGTGACTTTAACCAAGCAAGTAAAAGATCTGTACAATAAGAACTTCAAGCCTCTGAAGAAAGAAATTGAAGAAGACCTCAGAAGATGGAAAGATCTCCCATGCTCATGGATTGGCAGGATTAATATAGTTAAAAATGGCCATTCTACCAAAAGCGATCTACAGATTCAATTCAATCCCCATCAAAATACCAATCCAATTCTTCAAAGAGTTAGACAGAACAATTTGCAAATTCATCTGGAATAACAAAAAACCCAGGATAGCTAAAACTATCCTCAACAATAAAAGGACTTCAGGGGGAATCACTATCCCTGAACTCAAGCAGTATTACAGAGCAATAGTGATAAAAACTGCATGGTATTGGTACAGAGACAGACAGATAGACCAATGGAACAGAATTGAAGACCCAGAAATAAACCCACACACCTATGGGCACTTGATTTTTGACAAAGGAGCCAAAACCATCAAATGGAAAAAAAGATAGCATTTTCAGCAAATGGTGCTGGTTCAACTGGAGGTCAACATGTAGAAGAATGCAGATCAATCCATGCTTATCACCCTGTACAAAGCTTAAGTCCAAGTGGATCAAGGACCTCCACATCAAACCAGACACACTCAAACTAATAGAAGAAAAACTAGGGAAGCATCTGGAACACATGGGCACTGGAAAAAATTTCCTGAACAAAACACCAATGGCTTATGCTCTAAGATCAAGAATCGACAAATGGGATCTCATAAAACTGCAAAGCTTCTGTAAGGCAAAGGACACTGTGGTTAGGACAAAATGGCAACCAACAGATTGGGAAAAGATCTTTACCAATCCTACAACAGATAGAGGCCTTATATCCAAAATATACAAAGAACTCAAGAAGTTAGACCGCAGGGAGACAAATAACCCTATTAAAAATGGGGTTCAGAGCTAAACAAACAATTCATAGCTGAGGAATGCCGAATGACTGAGAAACACCTAAAGAAATGTTCAACATCTTTAGTCATAAGGGAAATGCAAATCAAAACAACCCTGAGATTTCACCTCACACCAGTGAGAATGGCTAAGATCAAAAACTCAGGTGACAGCAAATGCTGGCGAGGATGTGGAGAAAGAGGAACACTCCTCCATTGTTGGTGGGATTGCAGACTGGTACAACCATTCTGGAAATCAGTCTGGAGGTTCCTCAGAAAATTGGACATTGAACTGCCTGAGTATCCAGCTATACCTCTCTTGGGCATATACCCAAAAGATGCCCCAACATATAAAAAAGACAAGTGGGGTTGGGGATTTAGCTCAGTGGTAGAGCACTTGCCTAGGAAGCGCAAGGTCCTGGGTTTGGTCCCCAGCTCCGAAAAAGGAACAAAAAAAAAAAAAAAAGACACGTGCTCCACTATGTTCATAGCAGCCTTATTTATAATAGCCAGAAGCTGGAAAGAACCCAGATGCCTTTCAACAGAGGAATGGATACAGAAAATGTGGTACATCTACACAATGGAATATTACTCAGCTATCAAAAACAATGACTTTATGAAATTCGTAGGCAAATGGTTGGAACTGGAAAATATCATCCTGAGTGAGGTAACCCAATCACAGAAAAACACACATGGTATGCACTCATTGATAAGTGGCTATTAGCCCAAATGCTTGAATTACCCTAGATGCCTAAAACAAATGAAACTCAAGACGGATGATCAAAATGTGAATGCTTCACTCCTTCTTTAAAAGGGGAACAAGAATACCCTTGGCAGGGAATAGAGAAGCAAAGATTAAAATAGAGACAGAAGGAACACCCATTCAGAGCCTGCCCCACATGTGGCCCATACACATACAGCCACCCAATTAGACAAGATGGATGAAGCAAAGAAGTGCAGACCGACAGGAACCGGATGTAGATCGATCCTGAGAGACACAGCCAGAATACAGCAAATACAGAGGCGAATGCCAGCAGCAAACCACTGAACTGAGAATAGGACCCCCGTTGAAGGAATCAGAGAAAGAACTGGAAGAGCTTGAAGGGACTCGAGACCCCATATGTACAACAATGCCAAGCAACCAGAGCTTCCAGGGACTAAGCCACTACCTAAAGACTATACATGGACTGACCCTGGACTCTGACCTCATAGGTAGCAATGAATATCCTAGTAAGAGCACCAGTGGAAGGAGAAGCCCTGGGTCCTGCTAAGACTGAACCCCCAGTGAACTAGACTGTTGGTGGGAGGGCGGCAATGGGGGGAGGATGGGGAGGGGATCACCCATAAGGAAGGGGAGGGAGAGGGATTAGGGGGATGATTGCCCGGAGACGGGGAAAGGGAATAACACTCGAAATGTAAATAAGAAATACTCAAGTTAATTAAAAAAAAAAAAAAGAAATGCTGACTAGGGAATTGTTGGTTAAAATAGGATGCCAGATGGAACTTGGCATCCTAGCCACTTAGCAATAAAATGATTTTCTTAAAAATATGAAATAAAACACATAATATAGATTATTAAAATAATAATAAACACAGTTCCCTGTGCACCCCAGCCCCTCCGTTGCACCCGAGTGAGACTTTCCAAATCACAGTTCTTCCTTGTTCTCAGGAATGTAAGTCAATCTAGAGTCTTGTGCATTGAATTCCCTACAATTTTGCCATGCATTTATGCTATTATGTATCACAATATTGATCTCCCATGCTTATGAATATTCTACAAATAAATTCAATAAGTATGTGCTTGGCTTCTTTTACTCCACATTAAGTATGGGATATTTTCCTAAACTGATTGCTTAGTTAGATTTCACTTTTTACTGCTGTAGAGTACTCCATTATTAAACAAATCATACTATGGGTTCACCTAAGATGCATATTAGTATTCTTTCTTTCAGGTGTGTGTGTGTGTGTGTGTTTGTGTGTGTGTGTGTGTGTGTGTGTGTGTGTGTGTGTGTATGTTGTTGTTGTTGCTGCTGCTGCTGCTGCTGCAATTTATTTTCTTAGACAGGATTTCTCTGTATTGTCCTAGCTGTCCTAGAATGTGTCCTGTAGACCAGGTTGGCCTCAAACTCAGAGATCCTCCTGCCCCTGCCCCTGCCTCAGCCTCTGCCTCTACTTCCCTCAGTACTGGGAATAAAGCCATGTGCCACCCCTTCCCAGCTATTTTGGACATTTTTAATTAACAGTTCTATGTGGTGTCCAAGTTAGAATTCCTTAAAAGAAATCTATCAAAATCATGAACATGTATGGGTAAGAGCCATTCCCCAACTTGACCAGTGTGACTCTGAATGCGTTACCTAGCTCTCTCTCCATCCATCTCATGGGAATAAGGGCATGGCCGTCTCAGAGGGTTGTCACAATGATTAAACGAGAAGATGCATGCAAAACACTCCAACTAATTTCTGGATTGCATTTAAATATTCAATATTTGTGATTCACTGTAAGAAACCGAGGTTTGGTACAAAGTCACTGAAAAGTCATTTGGAAAAAAAAATCCCCGACTGAGAGTAAAATGTTTTTTAATATTTCTGGAGAAAAATTGAGACAATTTATCTCTTTCGTGCATTGTCTGTGAATTTGAATTTAACTCAAAATGTGCCACAAAAGGAAAAGGATAAAAGGAGACGCTCTTGAAAGGCTGCGTGCTTGGCCGTTGGAAACCTGCCATCACTGCCTCAGGCGTGTTGGCGCTGCAGACATAGGCTTATGGTGTTCGTCCTTCACTAGGCACAAAGCTCCGGAAGTGAACTGAGAGCTCAGGGAACAGTTAGAGAGGAAATCATCTTTTACAGGATGAAGACAAGGAAGCACTCAGAGATCGCAGTCATCTCCACTTTGCTCTGGAAGGGAGTGAGCAGCCATGAAGGAGATGAAGTCTGCTCTCCACACGACCATGTAACTTGCAGTGTAGGTAGAAGCTCACATATTTGACTATAGGAAACCTTCCTACGACACTGCGCAAGTAAAATGAAGACTCTGAGTGGCCCACACATGGGAAACACAATTTAGAGCTGTAGAGGCGAGTCCTTTCCTGAGCGTGAGTTAGAATTAAGGTCAAATACAGAAATAAGCTCCTCAAGCAAACATTCAAAATCAGGCATACTTTGCCTTTAAGTTGAGATAAATAAAATTCTAGGTTGGAGAGTTAGCTCACACACAAACGATTCAATTCTAGCCACACACATTACACCAAGGGCCATGCTGGCCTCTGCCCCGTGGTCCCGAGCCCTGCTTACTACAGGCTACCGGGCATCGCACCTGGGTTACACGTCATTGGCGAATGGCAGACTGGAAAATAAGTCCCTGTACTATCTTGGAGTTATCGTGGCCTGAGTTATTTTAGTCAGTCTAACAAAGCACAGAATTGCTGTTGGTCAGTTCATAATTCTTACTGGAAGGAACTTGGACTTCATACCACACTCTTGTGAGTTATGCTCAGTCAGTGACTTGATTTTATTTTTTTTAAATACCCACTTTCAATATATTTTTTTAGACTTTTAATTTATTTGCGGGGTGAGTATGGCTTTTCATGGGCCGTGTATGAAAACCAGAAGAGAACTTATGGGAGCTGTTTTTTTTCCCTTCTACCACTGAGTCCAGAGTCTCAAACTAGAGTTGCCAGGGTTGGTGGGAGAGTTTTTATCTACCTGACTATCTTACTGGCCACATATGTCCCTTTTTAAGAACAACGTTTTACACTGATCTCCCCACCTGTCCTACCGTTTTGCTTTTTAATGTTGGATAAATAAATTTGAAGATCCCTAGAAACAATTCAGTGGTAGACCTTCCTGCTGCTCCCTTACAGGGAGGGAGTCCACAAACAGATACCCCAGCCCTACAACCCTCCTGGAATTCTTGTTTTACACAGGAGGAGAAAATGATTGGTTCTTCCTAGATGACAATTTTGATGTGATGGCTCGTTAGTATTTTTAAACCTTAGCAAAAGCCATTCCCATCAATCCTGCTCCAGCCCTCCTCTTTCCAGCACTTCTATTTTGACATCCTTTCTGAACCTTCCCCAGCTTTTCCACATTTCAAAGTTGCAGAAGTCACAAGTGGTCATAGCCTTCCCGTAGCACTCAGTTAACAAGTGTCACAGGGTGATAGGCTTCTTCAAGACCCATACTTTTAAACATAGAACGTGGTGAACTAAAAACCCAAATATAACTAGATGCCAGTGAACAATTTTGGCCTATAATTCCTGATAAAAAAGGTTATCATAACGTTATGTGAAGTGACTGTGTTTCTTGGACCTTACCTTGCCCTTGCTCCTGTTGGTCTGCTATGTAACAGAATACACAGTTCATGTCTCTAAGCCATAAAAATGCAGGAATGAGTCCCATATGTATCTTGGCCTAGTCTTTCTGATGCAGATCCTGATTAGCCTCTTTGGCCACACAAGTAGAGTTAGCATGTCTTTCCAAACAATTCTGTTATGTTTCATTACTCTGATTCCCACTGGTGAGGGCCTCTGAAGTGTAAGGCTGCTTGTTCTCCTCCCTCCTCCAGACGTTTGACATCTCGGTGTTAGTGCCCAGGAGCGCAGCCTCTATCCCCCTTCTCTGCCTTGAAAGTGGCAAGGCAGCCCACATCACACCAGGTTTTCAAATCAGTGTAGGTGGGAATTATGAGCTAACTAGAGGTTCCCCTAAATCCCGAGTTGGCTGAAAGTTAATTGGTAATTTATCTAGACTTGTAGGGTCACTGCTTTGTGCAAGGAGTGGGCATGTGTGTGTCCTTGGGGTTTCATTCAAGCATAAGCTTAGGAGTCCCAGCAGACAGACAATGTTGACTGTGGGCTAGCAGCCTTCTCAATCTGACTGGTTATCCACCAACACTTTATCTGACTCAAGAGTTTCACAGAAAGAGAAACGACCATCGGTTGCAAGGTATGTTCATTCCTGACTTTCCCTCTTACCACTGTATAGTTTTGAGGAAGCCCTACCCATCTGAGCTTCTTGTCTCCAACATTTTATGGTTTGGGGGAAGTCCCTACCTGTTTGCTTTTGTTTTTCTTCAATACAAGCATGGTGTTCTTTGTCATACATGCTATTCTGAAAATCAAATAAAACAATGATCAAATACGTGCTGGGTAAACTACAATGGACGGAGGAGTACAGCAAGTCTACCCCTAGTGGCAGTGACACCTGGGTGGGCGGGGGGGGCAGTGATTTTCCCCTCCAGTGAGATTACATAAGTGGGCGGGCAAACAGAGTCCAACTCAAGACCTCTGGATTGAGCTTGTGAGTAAAGAATGCCTTTCGCAGTCCTAAGGGGTTGTAAAAAAACAGATGTAAAACAAACTAGCCAAGAATAGTGAGACTGTGACAGAGATTTTTGCCGGTTATCACAAATAACTTACTTTCTGCCTCCTTCCCAAAGGAGTGTGTCGATCCTAAGTAGCAGAAGTGAGCCCCAAGACTGTATTTTCAGTCTCCCTACCCACTTGAGTACACACTAGGCTCTGATTGTGTCCTCAAAACCTCTCCTAATCCTACAAGCAAGGAAATGAATGAAAATGGGCCATTAGTTTGTTATCTACTCATGGGAACCAAGGCTCTTCAACCCTGGGCTAAAGATCAAAAGGACTCTCAGATTGCACAGCTTAGGAGACCCTCAAATCTGTGTTCAAATTGAGCTGTGGGCACAAATTATTTTAGAGAAGACCAAAGGATTTCACATTTTGAGTTTTTGTTTCCCCTCTTATAATCTGCTGCAAATAGAATTATCTCGTCTCTCTCGTTTTCTCCTATCACCGCAATCTTCAAAACCCCTTAATCTAAACTGATACTGGTGGCAAGAACCTCTGACATAATTAAATTGAACCACATGAATTCTGAATCAAGATTAAGCAAAAAAAAAAATTAAAGCATTTATTGTGTTGAAATTTCTTACGCCAATTTTCTGCTAGCAGGGAGGATCCAAAGGTCAAAGGGTTCTGCAGCAGACTTACTGGTATATTAGTTACAGTAATTCAGCCTGAAAATTCCTGCAGAAATGCATACAATGGAATGTCATGGATTACGAGAGACCACAGCCCTAATCAGCTCATGGGGAAAAAAGAAAACATGCATTTTCTTATTGACAGTTGATAAGCTTAATCCTGAAGCTTGTTTAGAGATAGAGGAGAATGAGGCTCTCCCAAGACTGCTGTTGGGTTGAAGTGAACATTTTGGGCTCCCCCTCTCCACTTCTGCCCACTGTGACAGGAAAGCAAGCAGAAACGAAAGCTGTCTGTGCTCTTGCCTGTAGATTTTTATCATTCAGTGGGTGTTCTCGGAGCCAGACAGTGCCAGAAAGCTTGGAAGTCAATATGGTAGACGGTAAGTAACAGAGTGACAGAAACCTTAGCAATTATTTTGCTCTAATTTCAGAAGTTACACCAAACATCCTACCACAAACCCGAACATCCTTCTGCCACAGATCTTACTCTCACCAATATGTGGCCTAAGACTCATAATTGAACATGACTCTAGAGACTCATTTTGTGAGGAGGGTTTTTCCCCACTCAGGAATCATGTAGAACTCTTTTTTTTTAAATTGAAATACAGTGTCCAGATTTCATATGAATGTCAACTCCTAAGAATACTGTCAGCATTTCCAAACCCTTTTGCTTTTTAAGACTAAATAATAACACGGGGGCCATGAGGACGGCTCAGTTGGTCGAATGCTTGCTGTGTAAGCATGAGATGCTGAGTTTGAAGCCACGTTAGAAAAATAAAAAAGCCAATTCTGAGGAGGTGGAGCTGGGTGGATCTCTGACACTGACTGGCCAGCTAGCCTCACCTGCTTATTGAGTTCCAGGCCTTTGAGAGACTTTTTGTTTTCCTGTTTCAAAAAATGAGTCCAGGGGAATATGGGGGGCAATAAGGGGGAAGTATAGGGGGAATACCCGTATGGGGGAGGGAGGGAGGAGGGAATGGGGGCTTATGGGCAGGAAACCATGAAGGGGAATAACATTTGAAATGTAAGTAAAGAAATATATGTACTAAAAATTTTCAAAAAATGAGGTGGTGCTTAAAGGACACCCGATTGTTCCTGTCCATCACATGTGTGCACACACATGTGAACAGACAGTTCCCCTCCTCAGTGATCACACTTCTAAAAGACGAGAATAGCAGATAATTCTGCTGTACTTGAATGGCATTACTAGTGGCCAAAGATTAAAAGAGATGACATAAAGATACAATCTCTAAATTATGAGGTACAGGTCTCGCAAATGAGGACAAATAACACCGTCTATGACAAAGAGCTGTCTTCCTAAGTATGCAAAGGTCTACAGAGCCTAAAAGAACAGAAAGTAAGGAATATGATAAAAATTAATAAGGCAAGACATGAAGGGAAATCACCAAAGATTGCCCTAGCGATCTATAAATAAATGAGAAGGTCCTCAGAACTGTAACTGTTATGTTAACTACAGGATAGAAAATTTTGTCTTTAATTTTTAAAAATTTAAAATTACTTATTCATAGTAGGTGTGTGCATGCATGTGCATGTGCATGTGTATGTGCATGTGTGGAAGTTAAGGGACAATTTTCAAGAGTCGATGTTCCCTTCCTACCATGTGGATCCCAGAGATTCAATTCTTGTAGTTGGCTTGGTGGCGACTGCCACTGGACGTCTCACCTACCCATTTCTGCTTTTGTTTCTTTTTTTTGTTTGTTTGTTTGTTTGATGACAATGTGACACTATGTACAAAATTTGACCCCAGACTCTTACTTCTAATATTTTGTTTTAAGACATAAAGTAAGGACAAGTTAATAAGATTAGACAAATGAGGAAGGAAACATGGAAGAAATGGCTTTTGCACTTAGTAATAACAAATTCTGAAATATAACTAGTTACATGAAAAGAGAACATAGTTCACCTAAAGAATACTGTATACTTTATATAGTAGAATATTGAATAGTGGAACATTATGGTCAATAACCTGAAAGAATGAGAGACTATAAAGATATGATAGACCAGAGAATATTATGAATGGTCTTCCTTTGACATTGGCACTGGTTATTTTTGTGCTACTTTAAAAAAAATCTTTTACCTTTCTTCTTTGCTGTCACCTAATTGCATGGTTAAAATGATACATGTGTTCATGTCATTAAAATTTTTGAATTATTTCGATGAAAACCCATTCATGACTTCTTAGTGAAAACAGGAGACCAGAGAGCAGTGTGTGTATTGTAGCGTCATTATATAAGAGTATGGCTGGACAGATAACAAAAGAAAAAAAGTGTGAAGCCAGAGGGAGACATTCCGAGGGGTTTCCTGTGGCTGTAGTTGAGAAAGGGAGACTGTGAATTTGTATATGCATAATTTTCCTTCTTAAAATTTGAAATATCCTGTTCTTACAATAATACAATTTTTAATGTTTTCAATTTGAAAGATACTGAATATCTGAACTCAGAGAGGGACAGCTATCTAGGTGCAGGCACATAGTAGGTCTTCATGAGCTGCTTTGGCTTGTTAAGCCCTTAGGCATCTGAGCCTCAGCCTTCCCTTCTGTCGTGACTCCTTTCTGAGCTAGAGACAGTAGTAGGCAGCCTATCAGCAGTTGCACAGAGTAGGGCATTTTTGTCAATGTAATGCTTTACCTTGTTTTTTTTCCTTAAAGTAGCCACTGACAATTGTAAAATTAATAAATGACAAACTTTCTCATTATATACTGTTGCTGTCCCTGCCCTTCCTGTTGCTCAGGCCAAATTTCCATTAGTCTAAATGGGAAACATCTTCGGGAAAGATGGAGATTTGGCATAGAAAACATTGGTTAACATGTTCTTTCCGGGGTAAAGTACTCTGTAAAAGAATTAATAATTGACTCCATGTCTGGAGTCCTGAAAAGTGAGTGGCTGTGTGTAGCCCCCTGGTGAAACCTACGAGGCTAGTGCTTATTTTGGCTATTAATAAAACATGCATGCCCATTATCCAATGCCCCATTAGCTCTCCTCCTAAGACGGGCTGATGCCATGAGAGGCCTGCACTATGTGTGTGCCGTTCTTACAGAGAACAGAATGTGTTCTGAATTGCTACCAAGAACCATTTAAATTCTTACTCGGGCTATTTAAAAATTGAGTATCTGGCTCTAAAATGTAGTAGTTTCTCTGCTCTGCTGTGTAAAGATAGACATTGGCACTTCTCTGACATTACCATGAGCCAAACTCCACAGTAAGTGCCATTACAGAGAGAGGAGGCAGAAAACCAGCCCAGGTAAAGGCCCCACATAGGTAACAAATCGTAATTGACCCACTCTCATGCAGCGTGGCATTCTGGTCCAGAAACACAGCATACCGCCACCACCACACTACGACAACTGAATACATCTTTGCACATGGGACCCTTTTTTTGACGTTCTTCCCAGTCTCACCTGCCCTCAGGTAACTCACTGTCTGCCTGTGGAATATTGTTCCACTATGCTCAGGAGTGGGGCACTGAGAAGGAAGTATGCTGTGCATTTGAGGCACCAGAGTAAGGACAAGTGGCCCTCTGGGTCCTCAGGTTCATTTTCTGTCGATTAAAACTAATGGAAGAGTAGATGTTAAAAAGAAATAATGAATGGTCTGTATACCTAGCACATGATAACGTTTTCCCTCATAACTACTCCCTGAACAACAAAATGACTATTCACATATCACTTAAAGTTATTGGATACTGAGGACTCCCGTCGGTAAATATGAAAAGGCAACACCATTTTACGGAAAGGATACCAGCAACCACAGACTTCAATACCCGAGGAGGGCCTTGGAACTGGTCTCTGTTGATTCCAAGGCATGTGTATGTAAAAGCAAGGCGGCATCTTAGGAACTGGTTGATACTCCTCAAAGAAGAAGTGAATAGACAGAAAAATGGTTCACTCTTCGAGTTCTTGAGGGATAGAGGGATGGGGGGCAGGTAGACTCCAGTGTAATAAGTCTGTACTTGCAATGTGAGCTCCAGAGCTGCCTGCCTGGCTCAGAGAATGAAAATAAACCAAGTAAAGCTGTAAGAACAGTCCTTCACAAGTTGAGTGTGTGTGTGTGTGTGTGTGTGTGTGACTGTGTGTGTGTGAGTGTGTGTGTGTGCGTGTGTGCATGTGCGTGTGACTGTGTGTCTGTGTGTGCATGTGTGTGTGACTGTGTGTCTGTGTGTGCATGTGTGTGTGACTGTGTGTCTGTGTGTGTGGGTGGGTGTGGGTGTGGGTGTGTGTGTTGGGGGCTGGTAAGAAGGAGGAGGAAGAGGAGGAACAAAGGGAAGGGAAGGAAGACAAGTATGAGGAGGAGGAAGAGGAGGAGGAGGGGGAGGAGGAGGAGGAGGAGGAGGAGGGGGAGGAGGAGGAGGGGGAGGAGGAGGAGGAGGAGGAGGAGGAGGAGGAGGAGGAGGAGGAGGAGGAGGAGGAGGAGGAGGAGGAGGGGAAGGCAATAAAGGACAGGACAGAAGTTTTCATTTCCCAGTGGAAATACTCAAGGAGCAAGGAGTGTTTCTTCCAAATGGAGTGGATTTTCGTTTCTTCAGTAGACACTAACTTAAATCGAGGCATAAAGTCACTAATGTCACAATGGCTATTTCAACTTTGTCAGGCATCAGGATTCACATTAATAAAGCTCAGCTTTTAATCGCCAAATGACAAAAGATAACGAATAAGATTTGGTACTAAATTCAGAACAGAAAGCATGTTTGAAAACAGTTTAGGCAGCTGAGAAACCGCACGTATGTGTCACATGTTAGAGTTCCCTTAGTCGTCCTTTATTATATATGTTGCTGAATTCATGTTTAAAAATCTGCAGTTTAGATTTTTGTTTTGTTACACATTTAATTTTTCCGCCCATGTTTGAGTCCTTGTTCTGTGTTTAGGGATAGGAGATACAAGGTTGAATAACACCAAGGTATTCACATTTTAATGGGGGGGGGATACAGTTATTATCACATCATTTGTGTAATAATATCCACCATATTTCAGGAACCATTTTATTTACTGTCCATTCCTCCAGATCCACTATCGTTTGCTATTTGATAATTGTACACATGCGTCTGATGTTTTTTGATCCGGCCCACCTTCCCCAGTGTGCCTCAGTTCCTCCTACACTTCTTCCTCTGGACTATCTCTTCCCCAGCCTACATGCTCTTCGTGTAAGCCCGCTGAGTCCACATAGAGAGCTTCGTGTGTACGTGGGTGTAGGACTATCCGCTGCAGCAGCAGCCGCTCAGAGACTGCAGAGGTCTACTCTAAACGCAGCCATCTTGGCCCTACCCTAAAGAAGAGCATAAAGTTGGCAGGGGAAAGCGTTGAAGAGGATGTAGGGGTGGATGTGACTAAAGTGTGCTGTGTATGCCTATGAAATTCTCAAAGTAAATAAAAACATATTAAATATGTATTAAAAAATTCTATCTCTTAAAAGTCTTCAGAAGCTTCCCCAGTGCAGGCAGAACTGAGTACCAGCTCCATATCTGTCTCATTAGGGCTAGGATCTTGTTTCTGGTAAAACATAGATTTAACATGATGCATAATGGTTCATGCACACACACACACACACACACACACACACACACACACACACACACACAGATCCTAGGAAGGTGGTGAGCAATACACAGCCAGACAGGACTGGGTGTCATTCATCCTGTATAGAAATATGCCATAGAGTTTGACGTGTCATAGAAACACAATAGGTGCCTCCCTGGCTGACGGGGGCTCTAGTGGACCATTTAATTCCTAGAGTTCTAGGTCATTTCTTTGATTATGTGTTCCCTTAAAGAAATCATACATCTCAAAGACCACAGAATTAGTTTTCAACAGACTGAAATCACTGTAATACTTCTAATATTGTTTTCATTTTGGTAATGGTGAACAGGCCTTTGGAGCAGCAAGGGTGTAAGAGGATACTGAGAATTAAAGAAGCCCATATTTCTGCTATGGCTTTAATTAGCAGTTAAGTCTTTTCTCATGGCAACTTAGTAGAAGATTTTAGGTTTCATTTCCAACTTTCTTAAAATTGTTGTTTCAGAAGAGTTACTATTTCCAAGTAAATTTTTAAAAATAAGGTAGAAGCACTAGATGTTTAATTTTTAAAAAACAAATCAAATTGAACCTGTATATTTATTGTACTTACATGCATTTAAAATAATTTCTTGTTCAGATCAATTGATAAAAATCAACTGACCAACATAATTAACAGAAAGTTTTTTGCTTTTATTGTCATCTTATTCTGATTTCTTCATAACCTATGGTCTCAGCATAGCCCAGTTGTTCTTGTAAATATTCATGTATTTATTATATCTATGTGTGTGTGCATGCATACATGCATGAATGTGTGTGTGTGTGTGTGTGTGTGCTCACACCTGCACACACTTGCATCAGGTTGGAATTGGATTGTGAGCCACCATGTGTGGGATGGAAACTGAACCAGGGTCCTCTCCGAGAGCTATAAGTGGTCTTAACCACTGAGCTATCTCTGCTGCCTCTTAAGTCTTATATTTACTAATAAATATAGTAGAACTTTGAGGCTCAATGAAGGTTTTATCAAACTTTTGTTTTTCTAAAAGCATCTTTAAAATATAAACTGATAATTATTATTATTTCTTATCATATTACTTCCTAAAAAGAATGCTATTCAAGATTCAGAAGGGTCTACTAGTATAAATAGATATTTAGGTCAAATAAGCATAGCTGTCAGAAGTCCACTTAACTATAGGGGCTCCATAAGTAGTTCCTTTGTTGCAGTGAATCGGGCTAAGTACATTCAATCACATACTTTCCACTGCTGTGAATCAGACTCAGTACACATCACTCACACACTCTCCACTGCTGTGAATCATACTCAGTACACATCACTCACACACTCTCCACTGCTGTGAATCGGACTCAGTACATTCAATCACACACTCTCCACTGCGGTGGATCAGACTCAGTACATATCACTCACAACTGACAATAATTTCAAGAACTCACAAAGAAAGAATTAACTATTTTACTTTGCTTCTGGTTAAGCAAAGACTTTCCTAAAGTGTAAACTGGGGTCCAGCTACTGCACATGTTATTACAATGTAGCTTTCTAGAGTTAAGGTAATGAAATCTATCATTCTAAAGAGATTTTACTCTGTAAAGTGGATTATTACTCCACTCTGTACACTGAAGCAAATTCCTAGCAGTAGAGAACAGCATATGGTGGAAGTCTTCCTCCTCTTTTTGACTCCCAGTTCCTCAAATTCCCTCCCTAGAGGTAACTACGGCAACTATGGTTACCAGAATTTTATTCATTTTTCCATAGATAGTCTATGATTATGCAAGCACATATATCCCCAATTCTTTCTCTTTTACAAAGTGATAGCAACACCATATATAGTGTTTGCTCCTGATTTTTGAGGTTAACATATCTTAAGGATGATCTGTGTGGCCACCTAGAGGCTTTTCTCACCCTTTGTAACATCTGTGCAGTATTTTACCACACATTTGCACAAAGTTTACTTAATCTGCTGTCCCTTAAGCTTTATACAGTCATTTGCCATTTTAAACAATAGTTGCACCTGACATGTGTACTCTCAAGAGCATAGCTTTGGGATGTGGTCCGGGATGGAGCTGCCGGGATCAAGACTGGGCACCTTTCTGATACTTCCTCTCTGCTTCAGTTGCTATTCTGTGACTTGTACGATACACCCCTCTTTGATCTTCTTCAGGATGGTCCTAATCCCTACAAGAGCCTGGTGCTTCTGAGAAACATCGAACATCATATTCACCATGTCTTTCTGTTTGTTTGTTTGCTGGTTTGTCTGTTTTAAGGTATTATCATCTCAGAGACTCTAATTGGTGATTCTAATTTGCAGTTTTTCAAGGTCTAGATCACAGCTCCACCACTGCTCCTGGGGTAGAGAGTAACTCCAGGCAATCAAAACCAAAAACACACAATACATTGTTTGTAGAAGGTAGGTGTGAGGGAGCAGCCTGAGCTTCCTGGAAAAAGAGAGAGAGAGAGAGAGAGAGAGAGAGAGAGAGAGAGAGAGAGAGAGAGAGAGAGGCGCAAAATCAAGAATGGGGTAGGAAGCCATTATGAGCTGAACCCTTCCTTTCATTATTACATGCAATTCTTGCAAATCTGTGCTTTCTTTTTTTTAGACATACATTTTTTATTTCATTTTCTCTCATATTCTCTCTACTTCTTTTTCTGTTTCTTGCTTGTTTTCAAGGGTGTCAGCCACTTCTTGAACTTCCGAAGCAGTGGTCCTCAACATTCCTAATGTTGTGACCCATTACTACAATTATTCATGCTGTGGTGATCCCAATCATAAAGTTATTTCCATTGTTACTTCGTATCTGCTACTTTGTTACTGCTAGGAATCATCATGTAAGTATTTTCTGGAGATAATGGTTTGCCAAAGGGGTTTAGAACCACTGTCACAGAGAACTATATTCCTTTATGGATCAGGCTCTGGCTAGCTGGATCAAGTCGAAATTATTTTTAATCTTAATTTTTAATGAAAGGTATGTGTGTGGGGATATGCAGTATGTAGGTGAGTTCAGGCACCCATGGAGGCTAGAAGTGCAGGATCCCTGGAATCCCACCTGAATCTTGGGGCAGTAGTGAGCTCCTCTTAACTGCTGAGTACATCTGAGGCCCCCTAAATAATTTCTTCGTTTTCATGTCTCACAGGATGATGCTGTCCTGTGAGTTTTCCTGTGTTGGATGTGGCAAAGCTTGGTGGGCTTTGATACCTATTCATAGTTTGAAGCTCATGGGTTCCAGGAAAAACTGATGAAACGTACAGCCTTTCTCTTTAGCTATTCAATCACAGATGCTGGAAGCCCCATTTGGGGCATCTTTATAAGGCTGTTTTATAACAATTAAGCTAGCTGTGGTAGGAAATTAGTTCCAGCATGTTTTATGGGCAGCTACGATTTTGGCTCAAAGGAAGGAGAGCGTAATCTCAGCTATTCCAAAAGGGAAATAATACAGGCAAATTCCAGCGTCTTTCCAACAAGATGGGGCTCTTTCAGAAGCCACGGACACCTCTCATCTGTGTGCTCACACAGCTGGTAGTGAACCGGGCAGGAATGTGGAGCCGAGCAATAGACCCTTAGTCTGATAAACCGGTCCTGTTCCATCAAATGACAGCGCTGCCCCCCTCTGCACCCCACTTGGGCGGCTGAAGGAAAATTGTGGAATTGCTAACACTAGCTGCAGCTGTCAGGAAATGATACTAATTAGTTTAATTTGCAATAACACAAGCACTTAACTCTCCAAATAATCTAAGTTAGTAAGTCAGTTTTTATATTATGGCAATGGCGTGCTTAAGAGACACGGAAGCAGTGCTTTTTTGACCTTTGACACACATCTCTGATAAAGGAGCACACCATATAGATGTTTTTTGATGTCCTATTTATTCTTTCATCTGTTCCCTGTGAAAATAACTTAATAAACTAGAAGATTTGGTAGTTTTCTGTGAGGAAAGGGGGGCCGAGATCGATGTGGCCAAAGATTTACAGCCTAAAGAATTATACTGTTAAAAAAAAAAAAACCAACAACAACAAAAACAAAAACAAAACGCAATTGTCCCGAAGGATAATGTATCTTAGATCACTAAGACTCTTTTACTCCCAGTGCCCATCTTTTTCCTTTGCCCCTTTCTGTGGTGACTGTCAGCTCTGGAGTAGACGGCTTGGTGCACTTCACACCCACTTTCTCTCTCCTTAGTCAGGGCCGGCTGCTGCTGTTTCTGCTCCACACCCGCAAGTGTTTAATGTCTCTTCCCTCTGTACACCGGGTATCCACATCACTTTCCCAAGCCAGAAAGGCAAAGCCCTCGAAATCATTTGCATACACAGTCCTCCGACCCTTGGAGCTGAACATGCTGTTTCTTTCCGGTTGCTTTCTTCTTGTTAGGATCATTTTCGTTCCACAGGAGGGAGGCTGGAGGTTTGCAGCTGACCCTGAGAGCAAGAACTGCTCCAGAGCGAAATGGCATCTTCATCCACGAACCACGTCTACCGGGCGGTCGTCCTGAGACTAGGTTCTTGCTTTCAGGGCACAGCTTGGTTATTTTCATATTTCAGTGACTTTGTTTCTCATTCCCTCCCTTCTTCTACCCTCCTCTCCCTCTCGTTATTTCACTGTTGAGTTTAAGATGGGTCCGTGGAGCGCTTTGACACTTCACAGAGAAAATTGCTACAGTAGGAGTCTCTGTCGGGAGTCAATGGGCCGAAAGCTGTGTGGTCCTTTGAAGAACTCTTATTCCTAGTAACTCCTGTTTGCCCTCAGAGAGTGACTTTTAAAAAGAAGGGCTGGCCTTGTGTTTCTCCTCCCCTCCCAACTATATAGTTCAGAGGTAATAGCAAAACGGTGTTTTCTTCTGGAAGATTTAATCATAGTCGGGGTGGGGGGGTTAAGTGTCAGATCAAACATCGGACAGCTGGAGGAC
Source organism: Rattus norvegicus (assembly GCF_021556685.1). NCBI lineage: Eukaryota > Metazoa > Chordata > Mammalia > Rodentia > Muridae > Rattus > Rattus norvegicus. The sequence continues at coordinate 73,802,963 of NC_141542.1, forward strand.
ACTTCTCTGCCATGTCTTGCTCTTAAACAAGTTACCGAGGAAACGAGCACAAGTTTTACAGTTAAAAAAACAAAAACCCTCAACAGAAAGGGGTCTTTTTCAAATGATACACAACATTGCTATCAAACATTTAAAAAAATCTAAAAATGGATAAAATAGTCTTTAAATCGGGGTAAATATGATCTCACACAATATTGAGGGAAAGAGATTAGAAAAGATACTAAATAATTTGACCATTTTTCTAGTTCAGAAACTGAACCTCTCTGGAGCCTGTCATGGAAGCTTCCTTAGTTAACATTCTGCCAATGTTTCTATCATAAATAAGCCTCAGTGCTGAGAGTTTTATAATTTGGTTATAAAAATTTGCTTTCTACTAAAATTTGACAGGATACACAAAGATCCAATTGTCCCAGAGAGCAATTGTTTTAAAAACATTTGGGAGGAATAAATAAGAAAGATTAACATATTGCAAAATGAGAATCAGGAGATTTTTAAACCGTTTTCCATTTAGTGGTCTAAACAGCGACGCATCCAGATGGGTCTTGGCCCCAAAGTGAAGTTTGAGAAAGATTTCCACGTATCCACTTGTACTGACTGAACAAACATGGTTTCAGATGGCACCGGCTAGAATACAGGTGGGAGAGAACGGCAGAATGTGCTCTCCTTTTACCTCTGCTCCAACATGGTTTTAAACCCCATTATCTACTCATTTTTTTATTTAATATTTAAAGAAATTAACAACTAAGGACCCGGGGCACTAGTTACAATTCTGTCTATGAGCAACATGTCTTAAGTTAAACTAAAATCATGAAAATTAAGGAACAATTTTTGGTTTTTGAAACATAATACAAGAAGCCAAGAATCTAGCCTGGGTCCTAGTGATCCTGGTGTAGCGAGACAAGGCATTTAATCTCTGTGGAGTTTGGTTTACCAGGGGTAAAACACATGTGTTGGCAATCGGGTTCTTTCTTTCTATGAGGACAATTTTATTATCTGAGGTAGGAAGGGCACAGTTTACAAAGACTGAATTCCTGTTGTTGCACGAGCAAAGACAACGTGGTTTTGGGAGAGCTTTGGGCTTGACCAGAAGTATGACTTTAAGTATAATCTCAGTGCCAGGGCCAGCAGGATCCCAGCCCCCTACTGCAACCTCTGCACCCCAGTGTCTCCATAGACACAGCTATGTATATAGCAGAGACCACTCACCAACCCTCGCAGACATTACTTAGCTCTTAGTCTTATACACATACTTATACACAAGGCAACCTTACTGCCAGGTATGCTGTATGTTTGATGAAAGCACTCTCCAACGTAGCGTCCATTTCATTCTTACAAAAATGCATAGGGGGTAGACATCTCCTTGTGTGGATGAGAAAACTGAGCTCCTCCAGGCTTCACAACCTGGCCAATGTGGGAGCTGCTACAATGCTCAAAAATGGATTCTGTTCTGTTTCTACACACTGTACCTTCACGTAAATTGCTCTGCGACTGCTTCTGCTAAATCAGTAGGGCTCAAAGTCTACAGTCTCTGTGAATCCACTGACCAGAGAGCAGGGAGCTATTGCTTTGTTTTAGGGCTCTGATGTACTCAAACAATCCGCATATCCACGTCTCTGTACCTTATTGGCATCCGGATGCTGCAAGTTCTATAGATCTGGTTAGTCCTAGCTGCCGAAAGGCTGGCTCTCTCTCTCTCTCTCTCTCTCGCTCTCGCTCTCGCTCTCGCTCTCGCTCTCGCTCTCGCTCTCGCTCTCTCGCTCTCTCTACCCCAAAGCTTCTCTTCTGGCTGTTTGTCTTGTGTTCTTTTCTCTTTCTCCTTCACTCCCTTTCTTTTTCTTTCCCTTTGGCTTGTGCAGTCTCTTAATTCAGACCAAAAATAAATAAATAAAATAAATAACAAAAAATACAGAAGCTCTCAGATTCTTGAAACTGAACAGGATTTCTAACATTATCTAGACTAAAACTTGCAGCTTCCAGAAGAATCAAAAGCCTAAGCCAGCTGGCTGGTGGAAAGATCTGATGTCAGAAACTGATCTCAGTCCCAGAGCCAGCGGGACCCTCAGACCTCTGCTGAAGCCTCCACATGCGTAGCCATGTATAACACAGGGACACTGCAAATATTACTTAGCTCTTTACGCTTATGTATATAGAATGCTCAGTGCTGTGATCTCTGAAACATGAAAGAAACTCAGCTCTTAATTCAAAGCAGCCAGGGAAGGGCTCTTCGTGTTCAGAACAAATGAAGAAATTCCTTTCATCTGTGATACCCAAGCTGACAAAAACATGAGTTGTATGATTTGTTCAGATAACAGTAGGGAGAACGAGGAGGAGTGGAGCTGAGAAATAGAGTAGGGCAGCAGAGTAGAGCCCTCTGCTGCTGCTTGTGGTGGACAGAAGAGCAGTACTGCCTAGGGTTTTAAAGCAGGCGTCAATATTTCTGGTCGAGAATTCAAGGTCTTAACTTTATCAAAAAAAAAAAAAAGAATGATACATTCCCTCACCAAAAATATTCAGCAATTTTACATCATAAATCAGTAGTTTGAAACCCAAAGAACCTTCTATTATCCTCTTTGGTTACAACAGCGACCACAATGGTGTCGTAAACTTGACATTTCAGTCTTCTCCAGGGGTGCATGGCCGGACCTGCTGGGAATGGTACCCACAGTGGACTTCATCCGGGTTTTGCTTCTCAAATCCATTGTTATTCAGAACTTGCTGCAATGCCGAGAGCATCCCTCGTTTCTGAGATGTATCACTCGCCTTTGTGATTTCCGTCTACACTTCAATAAACAGAATTCAAGAATTCAGAGGAATTAAAGAAGGTCTTGGAACCAGCCAAGCAAATTGGAGAAAATAAGGGGCATGTTGATTACATAGACTCGCTCGGACTCCTGTGCTAGTTGTCGGGCTGCGTGCAGGTGACATTCAAACCCCAGGGCTGGAGGATTCTTAAGACATTGCGAACATCCTGAAGTCACACTTACCAAGCTCTCTCAGGGGAGACAGCATGGGGAGGAAGGTGATGTATTTATTTGATGGGCGAGAGTCATTATTGTCTTTACAATAGACTATAGACCACTTCCGGGATATTTACCGTTACAGGGACTCTGGGAACTGGTACCATAGAGCATATTCCCTGTAGGTCAGAAAGGGACAGTGGAGAAGGAAGAGCCAGCTTCTGAAGCTCTAAAGCAGGCATCTGTGTATCCCCTGTGTGGGAACTCCATGTGCCCATCACAGTCATCCTAGATGGGTACCCTAGGAGGCTTCTTAATTGCAATTCAGCAGCTTAACCCTTCTACTTAGGAAGCCAAAGCCACTTTGCATATTAAGGTGTACTGGTGATCTCTGTCTGCCTCTCACCATTCATGGAGTGGGGCTTTAAGGCTAAATGTGCTTGTTCCAAATCCCCCCCTTCCCAAGTCACAAGGGTTGCTCACTATAACCAGCAATTTAGAAACAATAAGAACACTTTTCAGTAGAATTATAATGTGGTTGTCTGATACCCAGAATGCCCCCCTGTCAAAGCTTCACTTATAATCAACATGAGAAATGCAGGGTAAGTTGGCAATGGCCTTGGAGAAAGGGGCGGGTGTGAGGGGAGTGGACGCCACATTGCTGCTGGCTTGATAGAACTTCACTTTCTTCCCCTCAAACACACTGAGACACTGAGACAGAATTATCCCAGTCTACAGCCCCTGCCCCGCCTCTGCTGGTGTTGCTGTCACTTTTCCTGTCCAAGAAATCAAGAACAGATGTGTCAGGGGTCATAGGGTGCTTGGTAATATGCTCAAGACTTATCCTTGGGTTCACATACAATTAAAGCATGTCGGAATTCATGCTTCAACAGCGTCTAACACACTGGAAGATCCCATGTCTTGTTCTCAATAAGTAAAAATTTAAACTGTCTCTTAAAATAGTTTTCAATAACTACATTTACTACATAGTTCATATTACAACTAAAGCACAGAATACTCAATTATACCAAGGAAGCATATATTAATATGAGGGCAGTGCATGGGAATCGTAATAGAGGCCTGAAGGTTGAAGGTTTTTTTTAAGTGTGACACATGAAAGACACCTTTATTTAGGTTTAAAATGCCAAGATCTGGGGTATGCTGGAAGCTGCAAGCCAGTGCCAGGTTCCTCTTACGACAGGAACCCTCCTGTGTTGCTACATGCAATTCTGGTCACTGCATCTCTAGAACTATGAAAGAGATCGTAAATTCACCCAGAGAGGAATATGGAAAAACGTTTCTGGATTTTAAGGAGACTTTTGGGGTTTTGCTGAGGTCAGACTACAGGAGTAGCACATGTCTATGTGGAAAGACGAAAGCTGGTTAGATGACAGCAGGGTAAATGTCTGCTTACCGAGACCCAGTTTTCTAGATTTAGCAACAGAATAGCTTCAGGTAAAAATCAAAAGATGTCCCTGTGGTGTGGTAAATTGTAAACTTGCACCCTTAAACGTTAATGAGCCAGCTTACTCTGAGTCCAGATGGGATTGTAGCCGTAAAGTTCTAACTGGATGTGAAGGGAAGATGGAAATCCCTCAACCTCTCCTCTCCCTGTCTCTGTCCCTGTTACCTCCCCTTCCTCTGGCCCCTCTCTTCTTTCTTCCCAGTGCTGGGGACTGAACCTAGAATCTCATAAATGCTAAATACACTACCAGTGAGTGGCCAACTCTTTCCTGATGTGATACATGGCAATAGTCCCCGACACTTTTATCTACCAGGAGCACATGTAGGAGGTAATCCAGGAGGGTACTCTCTTGTTCCTCCAACCCGGAGGAAAAGTAACTCAGTAGGTGAGTCCCTCAAGCTCTTGTATTCTGGCTGTCGGTGCCTCCAGCTGTCTGTGCCTCCGGCTGTCTGTGCCTCTGGCTGTCTGTAGGGCACTGCCAGGAGGCTTTAACAGCCAAACTTTACTAAGGAGTTGTGACTGTGTATCATTTAACACAGTGTCAGTATTCTGGGCATTATTAGTTCTCAGGGGAAAAGAACGATGCTTAGATCTGAACTGTGCAACAATCCAAATGGCAATGCAAATAGAAGAACTGGAAGGAAAGTGTCTCCATGCACAGACAATGCTAAATGGAATACAGCTCCTTAATGCAACTTACAGACGGCAAAGGTCAAACGTGTACTGAGGGCCCTTTGTGATGCTCTGCCAATTGGACATCAGGCATCCTGAGAGGTCGAAAGAGTCATCCTGTATGTCTGTGCTCAAGTTTGACTCAGAGCGACCTAGCCTTTGAGAAGACTGTGTGATAACTGCTCAGATCTACCAGTCCATGGTACCTTCCATCCAGTCCTGTGATTCTGAAGAGACACAAAATCTGAGCCCACAATTTTCCTGTGGCCTTCTGTCCTTGGGTCTTGTTAGTGTTTGATCTTAAGACAGAATGACTGGTCATCACCAATTAACTCCTTGCACCTTGTCAGACTTAACAGACCAGACACATTCACACGTCACCCCTCCACACACACCTCACATTCCTATATCCCCCACCCCACATTCCCCACATGCACAGACATACCACAAACACACCAGACACATGCACGCATACTATCCTACAAATGTACCATCCCACTCATAGATCATAACACCCGAACACACACACACCCGAAAACACACACACACACACACAGACAGACACACATACACAATCCCACATATACAACATATGTACCTCTCTCTCACCTACACACACACATACACACACACACACAGACACACACACACAATCCCACATATACAACATATGTACCTCTCTCTCACCTACACACACACATACACACACACATACACACACACACAGACACACACACACAATCCCACATATACAACATATGTACCTCTCTCTCACCTACACACACACACACACACACACACACACACACACACAACATGCTAATACATATCATCATGAATAAACTAGTTCCTGGGAGACACTGATGCTGGTGTCTTCCCTAGAGAAAGGCGTTTCTTTTAACAGGAGTGAAGAGAGAAGGCAAGCAGTAAAATGTTTGGACTCGGGTCCCCTGTATGTCACTTTATTAGGGCAGAATGTTTGACACAACTAAGGCCAAAATGTTTTCTCTCTATCTTCTGCACCTGAACCATTGTGCTGTCTTTTGGACTTTGCACTATGGTGGGCCCCACCGTACTAAGGTCTTTAACTGTTGAAATGTTTACAATAGCGCTGGATGCCAAAAACTTAGAGAAGTTGCTCTATGCCGTCCTAGGGTGCTGGAGTCCCCGGAGCCCCCACCTTCTACCAGATTCACACTGTCATTCCACTGGGCAATTGCTAAGAGGGAGGAAGGGAAGAAACATAAAGAGATCCCCCCCTCTAAATGTTAACTAAAAGTACCTTATCGCTACAGCGGCCCTAACTACCTCACTAATTCTGGTACCAAAGTCATGCTGTTAAGGAAATAGCTGATTTAAACAAAGCAGGAGTATTTTTAGAACAATAAAAAACCCTATTCAGGATATCTAATTATGCAAACTGTGAACAAGAAGACACCAGTCTTGCATTAGCAGAGACTTGACTCTTGTTGTAATTTGCTCTTTTTTCGCAGCAGAAAGCAGTTCCTTTCTGTCGCTTTGCTGCCTTAGCTTGGCTTGCCGCTTCTGCCAGAGCGGTGCAGGTCACCGCAAAGTGTTTCTGTTGCTGCGGTAGACTGCAGTTAGGGAGCGTGGCAGGATAATGTATTGTAATGCAGATTACGGTGGTTCGCTGCTGCGTGATTCACAGATATGATTGCATCTAATTTCAGAAATAAGTGGAACCGTCTGCTCTTTTGTGTGAGCTGAAAAGCTGTTCGACGGCGTTCAAATGACTGCTGCTTTTGCACCTAGAAGAAGAGAAAAGAAACCCACCCAGTGTCAAGGCAGTAACTTTCCTCACCCAATGTATCCCCCTCCAACCCAGCGCCATACTGATTTTTATGAGAATTTTATTTCTTTTATCTTTCCTCTGAAAAATAGCATGGTCTGATGTTTTGGGGAGTAGGCACGTTTAGTTTTATTAAATTTTCTCATCTCTCTTCTTACATGTTACATGTTCCTTTCTCTTTCCCTTTCCTGTGGTTCTACCACAATAGAATCCCGACTCTGCAGAAAACATCCCCATGTAGACCCACAGGGACAAGTTCCCGGGGAAGGACTTGGCGTGTTCACACTGGGTAACTCTATGAGACCCTCTCAGCGGAGCCCGAAGGATCTGAAGGAACATTCAGGTGGTATTTCCTTTGCATGACTGAGAGTTCAAGGTGTCCTGCCATGTTCTCTGTCACATGTGGACCCCAGCTTACCATCTCCCCGTGTGGGCCTACGCTACAAAGCCTATAAGGAGACCATGGTGAGGAAAAGAGTTTTGAGAGGGGAGGAGACAGTTGGACATCTGTGGCAGGAAAACGGGAAGGAACTATAGGAAGCATGGATGGGTACAAAGTGGCCAGGAGGTAGGGAGAAGTCGAAGAAAGAGAATCAACAGCAGATTTGTTTAAAATACTAAAGCCTAATACTGTGTAAGTTTTTTTATTTAAATAAATGAGTGAAGAACAAAAATAGTGTATGGTATTATGATTCATGCAAGATTCTACCCACTGAAAGAGATAATGAGAAAATTTGCAATTAAGAAGTAGTCACAGTTTTTTTTATTAGATCTGATTAGACAATTGACTTTTGTCCAGTTTTCAGGTTTCATTTAACCTGCTAGCTTCCCGGATTTCACTCCTGAGGGAGGCTTTGGGGGAGCAGGCCAGCCACACACCCACTATCGTCTATGGCCACACACAGTCCTCCTTTATGAAATCAGCCTCCCCAAGTTTGAGTTTGCACCCCCTAATTATGTGCTTTCTCTGTTTGTTTTCCATTGCTCTGACTTTGGTTTTACATATCTCTCTAAAAAAGCCCACAGAAGCAACCGAACTATACTTTTCATTCCAAACAGAAAGTAAACCTAGGTAACGAATGCTTTGGCAGGGAAACAGTGGCATTTCCCAAGGAGCCACACGAATGTAGATGATTGTGGAAGCCAGAGTCACTTGGGACCCACAAAGGAAAGAGGTTAATGTAAGAGAATATGGACCAAAGACCTGCAAAGACTCAGTTTACCATTGCATACAGATGCGCAGCTTCCCCCCACCCCCCGATCCTGATGAAACCCAGGCAGTGTCTCTCCTCATCTGACACAGAAGAGGGCCACGCTAATCAATGAGCTCAAAGATCTTTACACACATACTCCTCAGTAGTACGCTCAAGCTGCTGTGTCCCAGGCTACAGATGCTGACGTCGTTGGCTTTTAATCTGACCCACAATAAGTATAAACAAGCGACATAGTGAGCTTGTCCAAAAGGCAGTCGTGACGTGGCTGCTTTCTGACGGTCTTCAGAAATTATTTTATATCTGCCGTTCAAGTGTTTTCCAGTGTGGCTTTCTCTGAGTGGGTATCAGATATATTTTGTGTAACACTCCGTTTACTTTCTCGTGCTGTTGACTCTGAGATGCTCTGCTGCCTGGTTGTTTCCATAGTCTCTTCCCTGATGGTCGGAAGGACTGAAGGAGGCCTGGCTATGGTACTGCACACAGAACCTCTAGTATGTCATGTGGGAGCTGTCTTCCCGGCAGAACATATCAGGAGAAACCCTAAGCATCCAAGGTGGAAGGCCCAGGAACTCCTGTAGCCAGACAGGGCTGTCTACTGTAGAGAGCGCCATTATCCCACTTGATTAAAAAAAATCAATATCATTTACACACAGAACATTCAGAAGAATCCCCAGACATGCTGGGAAATGTAGATTATGTTAAGCTATCACACACAGCAGGACCCAGTGTGAGCATCAGGAGTTATTATTTAGGAATATATGCAATAACAGTTAATGAATAAAAGAGACCGTAGATCTGAAGGAGATAAGGAGAGATAAATGGGAGGGTTTGGAGAGAGGAAAGGGAAAGGAGAGAGACATCTCAAAAAGAAATAAAACAAAACAAAATCCAAAAGGATATGAACAGGGTGATTCTAGGGACCTGGTTGCTGCAAACTTCTTAGCAACCCTATGAGGCAGAATTAGCATTATTAGGGACAGCTAGGCTAGCATGTCTTGTCACTGGAGACAGACGATAGTCTATGGAAAATGTGCTTTTCTCTGTGGAAGAGCCACTCTGTTAGAGTGCTAGGGTGGACAGGTGCGTCCTTGTCTTACCTCCTCTTCAGAGTCAGTCAGGTCAATGTCTGCCTGTGGAGAGAGAGCTGCCTCCCCTGCACACTTGAGATAGCTCTACTCAGACTTCTGAGGCACAGCGTTTCTAACCAGTGTGGAGATGCCGCTGTAGCTGACACTCAACCTCCCTGTGCCTGTTTGCTACCACATGCCAGTGTTTCTTAGGGAAAGAGGTGATGACTCCTTGTCGCTGTTTGTGAGTAAGGAATGGGGCAATTACCCAAGTCTTCTGGAAGCTTCTGTCTTCTCAGCACCCTAATGGAGCATTTGATTCCGAGTATTGGGAACATAAATAGCAGTGAGGGTTCCCACATATTTCAAAGACTGCAGAAATTATACTGCACAAGTTAAACCACCGGAAGTCGGCTGGCTTTCTGAAGGGATCCTGCTGGGATATTTTTCATCACTTTTTCAATATTTTTTTCCTTGCTGTCATTTAAATAGATCCTTGGAAACTTAAAACTTAAATCTGTTTCCCTACCCAGAGTTTTCCTTCCAGCTTGGGCAGGCACACACAGAGAGACACACAGACACATACCACACACACACATCCCATATGTACACACTCACACAGACACACATGCATTCAGACACATGCTCACAGACACACATTCTCTCTCTCTCTCCCTCCCTCTCTCTCTCTCTCTCTCTCTCTCTCTCTCTCTCTCTCACACACACACACACACACACACACACACACAAAACACATACATAACACATGTACACCTACCACAGCTGCCTTGTTATTTTAGGGTCTCATGGATTAACGGCACTGATTTTTTTTTAAATAATAATAAAAACACATAAGAGCTTCTTGTCTACCTATTCTTCCCACATAGGCTACATCTCACAATGGAAAATTAAAGCCATATAGGCAGGAGAGAGAGAGAGAGAGAGAGAGAGAGAGAGAGAGAGAGAGAGAGAGAGAGAGAGAGAGAGAGAGAATATGAATCTCATTGGCACAGAGAAACAAGAATAAGTGTAAACTGCTTCCCCAGTAAGTCTCCATCCTTTTTCTTTCTTTCCCTTTTTCCTCCCATTTTCTTTTCCTTTTTTTTCTCTCTCCCTCTCTCTCTCCCTCTTCTCTCCTCCCTCACTCTCAATCTTTGTTTTGTGGTGTTTCTTTAATGGTTTAATTATGCCAAGCAATGTACCGAGGATGGTTTTGTCAGGCGTACAGTCTACAGTCTTGTAACAGTCACAGTATTCAACATGAGCGGGCTTTCACACTCTTGACACAGAAGCCCGGCAAGCCATTCTGCCTTTCCTAATGGCTTGGATTCACAGACACTGCTCTTGAGAAGTTGCGTAAATGTGCTCTGTGTTAGCTCTGTTAACGATACATTCACTTTTTCTTTTAAAACTTTAATTGTTTTTCCCATTGTTTTTCTTGTGTTCTTATGATAATTTTGCTCCCCCTGGTAGCTAAAATTACACCTGTAACTGTCCAAAACTATTAGCAAAGTCAGCTTCGCCCATGGGATAAAGTATCTGTCTTGTATTTCAGACAGATTGTGTTCCAACACCATTGTGGTCAGATTTTTATTAAAAATTCTTCATATTTCTTTTCTCTCAGTGCCAAACAGATCGCTACATTTTCAACACTTAATCATCTTCATCATCTAAAAATATTTCCACATTAAAGGAAAATATTTAAACTTCTTTTTGATGCATCAAAACTTAGAACACTGCATGAAGTCTGGTTTTCATAAAATTCTGCAGAAGGGTAGTGTGTGCATAGAAGCAACTTTATAAATAATTGTCAAGGTCAGCTCCGGGGAGAGCTGGAGTGGTCACACAGGAATGCTCTGTGCTGGAAATCTCAGATGGCTGCCTCTGCAGGCAGCTTCCTTCCTTTCTTTGAGCAACATCTTTGGAGAGTTCTTACCAATGATATGAAATTGGCTTCCTTTAGGTGGGACGCTTTTATCAACATCGTGAGGTCTTTCATGGCGGGGTTGGGAAACTGGAAGAAAAGTGGATAGAGAGGAGGAAGAAGAGAAGTTGAAGGTGGGCAGGAGAAAGCAGCCAAGACTATCCCTTTCTCAAATGACTATGGCAAAAAATCCTTAATTAGTTGCTGACCCTACAGAATGTGACCAGAAAAAGAAGAATGCTTTTTGTGCACACAAGACAAAAGGAGTTCAGCACAGAATGATTATACCAATGCCGGGAGAGCAAGAAGCAAACAAAAGGCACCCAGGAAACCCAGAGAGGAGCTACACTGTTAAGCCACAAATGGGTTCAAGAAGAGAAGCTGAAATTCAGAGTGACTGCAACTCATCAGATGCCACCAGAGGAAGGCACACACGGACAGCTTCCAGGACAGGACATAGGCCTGCACTTGAAAGTTTTACAACCTCTTCTGGCATTCCTCCAGCTGGGGAGCTTGTGCTGTGAAGAATTCAGGGTGTTACAAAGAGGTACCTGTGCTCGGGGCCTCGGTACTTACTCCTTCTTGATACACTAGACCAGTGGTTCTCAATCTGTCTGTCATGACCCCCACAGGGGTCACATATCAGATATCCTTCATACCATTTATTTACATTATGATTCATAACTAGCAAAGTAACAGTATGAATGAAGTGTCAACAGTTTAATCTTATGGTTGGTGGTTACCACAACATGAGGCAGTGTATTAAAGTGTTGGGAAGGTTGAATACCATTGCTCTAGTGGAAAGGCCAAGAGGCCTGAAAGCCTAAGGCGGCAAAGGCGATGTTTTGAAGAGAGAGGCATATGGCTTGCATACATAAGGTAGAGCTGTGTATACCTAAGAAGAAAGTGGCTGGCAGGCCAAAGGCCAGGTCTAAGCAGAGACCTGGATGGGTGGAACAGGAGCAGGGGCCATCTTGCTCTTGTCTAGACTTGAATTTTTCAGAGACCATGTATGCTATTGAAGAAGCCTTCAAAGACAAGATGATGGGAGAGGAAGTAAGAGGAGAGAGGGTTTTTAACAACTGGCTAATTTGCTTTTCAGTCAGACTTGGCTGTGTGTGGTACAAGAGCACCCAGCTGACTTACACGCTTTAACGTTAGAAGCATGTCTAGGGAAGGGAGAGAATCTTCCCTGGCTCGCCCCAATGGTACAGGCTCCATTTGATCCAGGACAAAGTAGAGGAAGTGAAGAAAGGAGGATGTGGAGTTCAGAGAGCTCTGTGCTGGGATGGCCACCCAGGACGGCTGCGGGCCTCTGAGTCCCCTACACAGGGCCATGTATGTCAGTTGTTATCTGTTACCGGAAGCTAACTTAAATTTTCCCACCTTTCTCCCTTGCTTCTCTTGTTCCCACTTTTCTCTTCCTAATGCCTATAGTTTTTGTAGTTCTGGTACAGCTTTTATTTTATTTACTCTAAACACCTTTTTTTTTCTTTTTGAGTCTGGAATCTACAATTCGGGCCCTGATGAGGCCGAAGAAGAAGAAGATCACCATGAGTCTGAGCTAGCCTGGACTACAGAGTAAGATCCTATCTAAGATTCTATCTTAAGAGAACCTCGAGATTCTCCCTTCTCAACTTCCCAAGTCTGGTAGCTATGGGGAAGGGCAGCAGAAATTAAATGTGTTATGAAGCCAGGCCTCCAGCCTCCTTTACAATGCAAAACTCAAGATAGACTAGCAGGTGAACCTGGGCTCCTCGTTAGGAACAGATGTGTTAAATATACTTGTGGTCTGGAAGGCCTGGGTAGATTGAGGGGAAGGAATATCTCACAAGGGAGGAGAGAATAGAATGGGCATCCAGAAACTTTGGACAAGAGTCTTTTTGTAAGAATCACACAACTTAAGAACATAAACAACAGTGACATTGGCTGTAAAGACACAGTGGGAACATGAAGACCAAGGTCACCTGAAGCATATGTGTATGACTTCTTACCCCGCTCCCTTTATTTATTTGGTAGGAGGTTCACTTGCACAAGAGTCACAGTTGGAAGATACCTCAAGGGGCTCAGTTCTCTCCTTTCACCATTTTTGTCCTGGAATTGAACATTATCAGGCTGACTACAGGAGCCTTAATTCACTGAGCCTTCCTGACCTCCCTACAGTGATATGGGGGTGTAGGATTTGAGGAAGTCATTTGGCCATGACAGTGGAACCCTCTTACCACTGCTTTATACGAAGAGAAAGGACGCAGGGTGGAGAGAGGAAAGGAAAACAGTATACCAGGTGAGGCCAGAGTAAGGGGCTGGGCCATCTGCAAGCCAAGAATAAAGCCCTCACCAGAAACTGAATCAGCTGGCACCTTGGCCCTGGATTTCTGAACTGTTAGGTGTGTGAACAATGAACCTGTGTTCAAGCCACACGAACTGTGGTCCACCATCACAGCATTTGGAGTGGTGACTTTCTAAGACTCTTATCAGGTAAAGTACAACATGGACAAAGGAACCAGAATAAAAGAGCTTACGACCCAGGGAGTATCACAAGCTGTGATGCGAACTGTGACAAAGGAACAGAAGCCTCACATACCCAACTCAAGAAGGTAAGACATGATTCTCAATGGAGGACCTTTCTCCAGGGTGCAAAGGCTAAATAGAAATTAACCAAGTTGAAAATGCTGGCATTGCCGGGAGAAAATATGCCAAGGAAGAAAGTCTCAAGGCATGATTTATTAAGGGATAAGTTAGAGTAAGGAATACAGTGGGCTAGAAGGAAGATACAATTAAAGCTGATAAAGTGTCAGGTTATGAAATGTCTTATGTGCCACATCATAGAGACCAGTAGGGTAGAGGCAGAAGAGGATGGGGAGTGGGAGGGTTTGTGTTTGTGTTGGGTCTGAATTTTCTACTGTTAGCCATGTGATATTGACCACAGCATTTAATTTTAACTTCATGTAAAAATACTACAAATGGAAGCTGAGCATGCACTTCAGCATACAGTGTTTGCCCAAAGTGTACAAAGCCCTGGGTATGAATACTAATACGGGGGGAGGGAGAGAGAGAGAGAGAGAGAGAGAGAGAGAGAGACAGAGAGAGAGAGAGAGACAGAGAGAGAGAGAGAGACAGAGAGAGACAGAGACAGAGACAGAGACAATGAACAAACATGGAGACATGTTTCTGCTCTTAATCAGTAATGAAAATACACACAAAGTGAAGAGATAGCCTACACCCAGTGCATTCAGTTAGGAAGCACATCTGAGTGGAAACATTCAATGTTGGCAAAGATGTGGAAAGGCAGACATTTTCCAACATTATCTGGGAGTTCTGTGCGGTCGTTTGAGCAGAAAATGTCCCTCACCTTGTGGTTTGAACTCTTTGTGCATAGATGTTAGCACCATGTTGGGAAGAAAGAGAAATTTTAGGGCTTAGGGAACCTCTGGAGGAAGCAGGGGAGTGCCCCTAAAGATGATACCCAGGCCCTAACCTCTTCCTCTCCCCCTGCATCCTGTTTCTGATGGGGTGAGTGTTCTCTGTTACATTTCCCCTGCACTTGGAGGTTCTGCTTACCACATGCCCAGAATCAACTGAGCCAAGGACTGTTGTCCGTAATCTCTGAAACAGTGAGCCGAAACAAATCATTGCTCCCTTTGATTGTTTGGTCAAGCACTTTATCACAGTGATGGGGGTCTTGCTGATATGTATTACATTGGTACAACTTACTGGGGAAATGTCTAAATATTTTAAATATTCCTCTAGTCTTCTATTCCTTACTTAGTTACCTCTGAAGGAACCCCTTTGTAAACAAACAAGCCTTCATTTGTTCTTAGCTGAGTCTTCCACCTCTGTCTCACTAGGACACTGAGAACACCGGTCCTCAGTGTCTTTGACTATTACAGTAGGGCCCCAGTAATTTACGTTCCTCCCTGCCTCTTCCTGTAGATTTTGTTGAAAATTACTAGAAACTACTATGTTCCATTAAGTAAGAGAATACTTGACTTTTTTTTATTCTGATGGCATATGAAAAGGACTTCTGTGTGGGAGAAAGAGAGGGACTTACCGCAAGCCTCGTTCTGTAGCTCATCCCGGGACTGTCCCAGGATGTGCTGAGCGATTGGTTAGAGCATGGAGGAGTCAGGGAATCTCCAGTTCTGCTGGGAATGAGGGAGACTTGAAAGGCAGGCCTGCTGGCAGTGCATGCAAATATCACACACACACACACACACACACACACACTCATGTTATCATATGCTAAAGGTAATTAAAACACAGGCTGCCCACTCCCCTCTCCAGAGATTCACTACATATTGAACATCTCCACTCACGTGCCTCAAAGGATCTTTTATTCACAGTGTCTCACTCTGAGCTCAGTACATATCCTGAAACAAGTTTACTACCTGTGCCCCCCATTCTGGTCAACAACACTGCCATTCTTCTGGGTGTTCAGGTTCGAAACACAAGGGCTCTCTTGCTTCCACCACAGCTAGTCAAGAACTAAGCCACCATGCTTCTACCTCTTAAACATCTTTCCAAGTACTACTTTCCTTCCATTCTTCAGGTCTTGTCTCTAGAATCACTCCGCTGAATTCCTGCAACCACTTCTGACCAAATATCCTATTCCCAATATGCCTTTCGTGCCAACGCAAGAACGAACCATCTAAAAGGCAAATGGAGGCTTCATTCCTCACTGATGTAGTTTGATGCTTGCCTTTTTCCTTGGCCTGAAGACCACCATGTAGCACCCAAACTGCATTGTCTGGCCTTGTAAGGCAACTAAAGATGGAGGCTACACTACCTGGTCACTGGCTTCAGATCCTGGCTCTGCACTTCTGAGTGTGTGATTTTTGCAAGCTTAACTCCATCTTTAACGCCTGGAAATCCATGCACCTGCTTCAAGGGTTGCTGTGAGATGCTCAGTCCATCGAGGGTGCTCATCAAGCTACTGTTGCAGCTCTGGCTCCATTTTGTACCACCTTCTTCCTTCTGTGTGAGCTCGTTTGCCTTTCCTCTGCTGACCCCTTTGCATGTGGCTTTTTCCTACTTGCACACCTGCCTCCCACTCTGTCCTAAAGTGTATGTTTTTCATTGACTTTGTGTGGTTCTGTCTTAGGCTAACAGCTAGACCATCCCTTTTCCTTCCTAGAACATAAACTTCTCTTACATTAACTAAGTTTGAAATGGACGTGTGACATTTGTTACTTTAGATTCTCCGAAGTGGTGGCAGTGATGGTATTTACCCCACTTGCTGCGCCCTGGCCTCCTAGAGTGAATGGCTCAGAGTAGGATTGAGTAAGTGTGTATAAAGGTGATCCTGGAAAAGCACTGACTTTCAAAATTGATGCACTCATGCAAATGGATCAACCAGGAAGCCCCAAATACTAAAACATCACGCAACTTACAATGCAGTGGGATTTTTTTAAAATTCATGGTTTATTCAAATTTCTTCCTCCTCCAATACCCCAGTACCCGCACTTCCCCTGTATATGTTGAAGGGCAATTGTGAATTCTGAGGCTCTTATATCATGCTCCAAACACTTTAGTTGAACTTTAAATTTCCTTGATGCAGCTGTTTAAGAGATGAGACATATGTATAAAAGACAAGTGACCCAGCATTTTGGAGGTTATAAAAGGTTACCAGTTAAAAGAAAGTCACCAGATTCAGCATCTTGATATACTTCCAAGTAAAGAAAATGCCCCGTGTGCCCTGTCTTTAAGTCACTGTCTTATGACTGTTAAGGACACTACTTTCTGAGTAACAGCAACCTTAACTCTTGAAAGCAGTTCTCTTGTTAAGTTCTATCAAAACACAGATCAATTATAGGCAAAACCTTCTATTATATAAGCTTTTTTTTTATCAATTGTTAGGAAGGACTACAACAAAGAGACAAGTGTTAACTAAATCAACAGATATTGGCACATATATTCTGGGCAAATATATATTAACTGCAAGAACTGTTTTTAAAAGAATGACCGATCTAGCAATACATTAATTCTCTGGCAGTATATTTTTCCCCTCATTCTATCTAAATGGGAGAAGAGGGAAATTTATTTATTGGTTTATTTTAAAGTAGTAACAGAAACAAAACAATTTACCAGCCTGATCCTCAGGGAAACAGAAAACCATGTGTATCTCCATGAACTGGGCTTTCTCTTGTACTTCTTTTAAAAATGACTTTTTTTTAATTAGTGTGTGTGTGTGTGTGTGTGTGTGTATGTGTGTGATATGTATGTGTATAGTGTGTGTATGTATGTGAGTGTGTGTGAGTGTGCATGTGATATGTGTGTGTCTATGTGTGTGTATATATATGTGTGTGAGGTGTGTGTGTATGATGTATGTGGTATTATGTATGTGTATATGTATGTGGCCAGTGTGTGTATCTATATGTATGATGTACCTGGTATGCATGCAGTGTATATATGTAAGTGGTCTATATGTATGTGTGTATTTATGTATGTATGTGTATATGTGGTGTGCATAGAGTGTGTGCACTGGGTCTAGTCCTCTGGTAAAGCAACTTTTATAAGTTTCATAAGTGACAGCCAGGGTGACATTAGGTCATGGGCAACATTGAGGGCTGTTAAATATTACACGCACAGCCACGCCTTGCTAAACTCATTTTTCAGGACAGAAAAGCAGATTGTGGAATTATTCACGCCAAAGTAATCCTTGCTTAATTTAATCATCAAACTACGTTTCCTAATATGGATATTTTCTTAGGCCTCAATTTGTTACATAGCTAACTTATTTTCTAATAGACTATGTTGGTAATAAGAAAATGAATTACATGCTCTTGGCAGAGAGATGACAAGTTAGATCTGAATTTATCCCACACGAACTTGGTACCCCCTCTTAAACTCAATAAGCTTGGGATCCCTCTACAACATATCAGATCTGGATGCCAATTATAAACAGATGGCAAGCCCCCGCACCCCACTGCTCAGCAGAGACCGAAGGCCACATTATAGTTTTATCAGGAACTTTCTGGGGTGTTATCAAAAGAACACATGGTCCAGTCCAGCTCGTTCTGAGTAAAGACTGCTCAGCTTCCGGTTTTGGGGTCTTCTAAATGCATGCAGCCAGTTGGTTTAGCAAGGCAGAACCTGCCAGCAAATTTAGTATAGTGCTCCTCCCAGGAGGGGGCAGTGACACTCCCTAGGATCAACCCACACATCCCAGAGTCCCTGAATGCTGAAGGAGAGAAAAAAAACAATGGGACAAGGCACCTGGAGCTCACAGACCTCTGGTCTGTCTTTATCCACCATCTCCAGACCCAAAGCAAGAGAACTGAGACACAGGAAAAACAACAGCCACCATGCCACCAGCTTTTTTAACACAGCAGGAACAATAAGGCTTGTCTATGATAGGAAAGCAAATTATTAAGAGCATTGAATGCTGAAAGACTGCTGCCCTTCACCCAGGCTGCAGACCGCTTGTCTCACTTGTCAAACATGGGTTCATTTTTGACACTGATTTCTTAAATTTCCGCTGACTTGGCAATCCGCAGCCACTTTGCACAAGCTCTGTAATATCTTAAAGGCTTCACAGCTAAGCAGTTAGAAAGGATTTGGGGTTTAATTCAGCTCACTGACCTGTTTAAGAGAATAACGGAAATCAAACAATTTTCAGCTGAAGGATGGAGAGGGCCTCTCTCGCTCTGAAAGACTCTTTGTATCAATGCCATGACTCAAATGGTTTGTCTAAGTGGTTACTCTGTACCACCAGTGAGGGCGCAGCAATGTGGCCGTGAATCACATTTAATAACTTGTGGTTAGCTGTCATGAACACTTAATTTGATGTTGAACACAAACCCTGCAGGGCCAGAGGGGGCTGGGGAGCAGGGAGGTGGTTGGGAATGGGGAGCAGGGAGTTAGGATTCAGTTGGGGTCTCTTGGTTTCTTCTCCATTTGCTTCAGGTCACATTCTGTCTGCACTTGGTTCGCATCATTATGGCCAGGCTGGAGAAGCATTTGAATTCTTGGCATCTATTGTCCTTTGGAGCATTCCTGGGGTCCTGTCCTCACCAGGAAGGCTCACCCAGTGCCACAAGAACATTGCCACCCCTTGTAGTACGCTAGTACGTTAGTAGTGGAGAGCCTGTCGGGTGGCTAGAAGAATTCAAAGTGTCCAGAGAACCCACAAAAGATTTCTTGCAGCTTTTTAGCTGTCTGGCATGCAGCAGAAACCCCTCTTGTGTCAACTGCTAAACACTGCTGTCCCTGTGTCCTGAATGGAATGCGCCAAAACTCTGGAAGACCACAGCTTCACATGTCAGCCATGTGTGCTGGCGGCAGCCGGCTCCAGCCGCCTCAGACATTTTAATTTGTCACTCGGGAAAGCAGATGTGTCAGGGAGTTGGAGAACTTGGGAGGTGACCACAGCAAACTCCCTGAGGGGCCTACCCCACCAGGACCTCTGATGAGCCTCAGCCTGGCAGGCTCAGAGCAAAAGGGGCAAAGAGAGGGAGAAGCCATCTCTGCCCTGGGCACATAGAGAGAGGAAGGCCATGTTCCTGCCTGGGACTAGGAAAAAGACTGAAGTCTGAGTCCCTGTCATCACCTGCCCAGCACTCTGCAGGCCCTGTGTTGCATAATCCACACCGGCAAAGTACCTTCCAAATGTGTCATTAACA